>NC_061799.1:45056030-45228530 GCF_021462225.1 Girardinichthys multiradiatus
TTGTTCTGGTTTTGTTTAATTAAACATAAATGTTTCAAAGATAAACTGAGAAAATACAAAAAGTTGTTTAAGCTGATAATTTCATTTATTATAAATGTATTAAACCATACCAGCTTTATTTAAAGAGGACTTAAACGCCCTCAGAACCAGCCTGCTGTACACAGAGTAAATGAAACAGCAGTGACATGATGCAATAAGAAAGCATAATTAAATCAAAAGCTCCTAAAATTAATAAAACATCAGTCAGAATGGAGTAAAATGGAAAAAGATAAAAACAAAACTTAAAATAAAACAATTTAAACGATTTAAATGTTAACATCTCAGATGGTGTCAAAGGTCAGGGAGAAGAGATGGGTTTAAAGAAGGGATTTAAAAGCAGACAGAGTAGAGGCCTGTCTGATGTCCAAGAGAAGGTTGTTCCATCATCTAGGAGCTGCTGCAGGAAAAGCTCGGTCTCCTCTGAGCTAAACTGGTCTAGAGCTGCACCGCTGATGCCCCCCGTCTTTAATCTGTCGTTAAAAACCTTTAAAAGGACTGATTCTGTACTGTGTAAAGATTTAAAACCAGGCTGTAAAACCTCTAAAATGTTCTGCTCTTTCATTAATGACATTATTTGGTTGTAGACTTCCTTCTCAAGGGCTTTCAGAAGAAACAACAGTTTAGAGATTGACCTATAATTAGGAAGAACAGAGGGTCAAGAGTGGGTTTCCTAATCAGAGGCTGGACAGCTGCAAGGGCCAAAGGTCTACAGTGAGGAAAACCTCTTTAAATAATGAAGAAGGAACAGCATCATCTGGAGAACCTGCTGGCTTTAACTGACTGACCACCTCCTGCAGAGACGACAGAGTCACAGGTTCAAAGCTGTCAGACCTAGCAGAGCAAGGCACAGAGACTGAGGGGTCATGACCAGAAGGTGAGATCTGGGCCCCGGTGGAAGTGACTTTCTCAATGAAAAACTGGGAAATCTTTTCACCTGCAGCAGGTGAGGTTCAGTCCAGTCTGAGTGTGGGTTCATTTAGAACAAAATCAATAGTTTTAAATAAAACACAAGGATTGTAACGTCTGATGCAATCACATCAGACTGGTGTTTAACACCAGCACTCCTTTCATATTTGGACCGACCTGTAATTTATCAGTCTTCCATCTGCGCTCAGCTCTCTCCTTGCAGCCTGAGTGTCAGAATTTAACCAGGACTCAGACTTGGGTCTAGGATGCCTGATTTTTAATGGACCCACAGAACCCAGAACTGTTTTGTAGGTGGAGGTAAAGCATGAGGTGAGATCATCAGGTTTATTGCACCATCTCTGGGATGGCACACTTCATTATAAACAGATGAAAACTGACCAGCAGTGGAAGAGTTAAAAACACGACAGAACCGAGTTTAGCTTTAATGCAGGACAGGTTCATCTCAAATAAAACAGGCATGTGGTCCAAAAACACTGGATCACTAATCACCAGGTTACAAACAGGTAAACCATGAGATGAAACCAGATCAACTGTGTCCATGTTCAGGCGTGGGACCCATCACAGACTGCACAAGATTAACAGAGTCAATACGGTTTAAAAAGGACTGAGCCGTAGATGAACCAGGACACCATTAATACTAAGATCACTAACAGTAAGAACTCGGTCAAACTTCAGCATCATTTCCAGCCCAAGAGAAATCTTTGTTCCAAAGAGTTCCCAGAAGAACCCAGAACAACATATAAGTTCTGCAGGCCTCACTGCCCCAGTTAAGGTCAGAGGTCATGATTCAACAATAAGAAAGAGAGACTGGGCAAAAATTGCCTCCATCGTAGAGTTCGAAGGCCAGAACCAGTGCTGACCCAAAAGAACACAAAGGCCTGTCTCACATTTAAAAGAAAAACTTCTTGATGATCCCCAAAATATTCTGTGGACTGATGAGACAAAAATTTACTTTGTTGGAAGGTGTGCGTCCCGTTAAATCTGGTGTAAAACTAACAAGCATTTCAGAAACAGAACCTCATACCTACAGTCAAACACGGTGGTGGTAGTGTGGTGGTCTGGGTCTGCTTTATGCTTCAGGACCACCTCTTAATTACTCAAGAAGATGATTAAATAAAATATTTAAATAATAAATAAATTACAAAAAAAAAAATATTTAGGTATGGTCTAGTCAAAGCCTGGATGTAGATCTGAATCAGATGATGTAGCATAACCGTAAACAGGCCGTTCCAGCTGGAAAACCCTCAGATGTGTCTGAATTAAATCAATTCTGCAGAGCAGAGTGGGTCAAAGTTCCTCCACAGTGATGTTAAACACTCATTTACCAGTTATCATGATCACTGATGGTGATCAACAACCAGTTTTTAGGGTGTAAATACTTTTTTCACATAGAACCAGGTTGGTTTAGATAGATTTATTCCCTGAATAAATAAAATAATTTCAAACAGTTTTTTGTAATTTCTCAGGTTATTTTTGTCTCATTTAAACTTTATTTGATGCTCTGAAATATGATCTAAGAGTGAAAATAAATTAAAAACAGAAGAATTCTGGAAGGCGGTAATTTTTCTCAACCCAAATATTCTCTGATCACTGAACTACTCATCAGTCCAGAACAAAGTTCACTACAGAACCAGGACTCACCCCCACAGAACCTCAAAGTTTTATTCCTTTTAATCCATTTAATTGATCATTTATAAGCGCTTCTACCTGCAGGGCGGCGGGGGGATTGGTGCCTGTCTCACTATCGACCGTCATTAAATTAATCTACAGTTAAATAAAATATCAGACTGTTTTATTTCCTTACTTCGCTAATTAATACTTTAGTTGTGTTGCAGATGAGTTTTCTATATATATTTTTTACAAAGTAAAGTTTTTCTTTCCTTTCATCAAAAATAAAACCTTTTATATTTGTTGCTCAGTTTTTATATTCACTATATTTTCACTAAAACTAACAGATCGGACCAGTTTTAAAAGATTAAACCTTAAAACCTCTTAGCATCAGGATTAGTAGCTGAAAACTGAGTTTAGTTTAACAGAGATTTTATATTAAAGAAAGAAAAGTTCCCGTAAATCCTGAAGCAGCAGAAAGTGACTTTAAACACATTTTAACTTCTATAATAAAACAATAAATGTTGTTTCTTACCTGAAACATACAGTCTGGTTCCAGAACCAAAGAGGTATTCATTCCACAGTGAGAAAGACGGCTACAAAAACCTGTCTGCTGTTTTCTGGTCTTATTATATTCAGTTTTTCACTGTCAGCTACATGAAACACTGAGTTTTAGCAGTTAGTAAATGTATAAAGAATATTTGACAGTAATTAGACGTTTATCACAATATCAGCAGATATTACAGGGTTAGAGTTACTGAGAGTTTGGTTCCAGAACCAAAGATGTGGTACCAGAACCCTCCACACAGTGAGAAAGACTGCTCCAAAACCCAGTCTGCTGTTGAATGGGTCAGCTGAGGTGAACCGGTCCAAATGATGAAGCAGGACCATATTTCAGCTCCATGATGTGTTTCTCTAATGTTCACATCAACATGACTGTCTCTTCTTCTCTTCTCTTTTAGCCACACTAGCAGCATGGTTCTGATGTTGATGTCAGTCAGTGGGTCGGTCCACTACTTTAGTCCACATGGACTGGATCTGGGAGTTAGTTCAGATCTTCATGTTGTCCTCAGGATCAACTGGAATAAAGTTTGCTGCTTCTTCATGATTGGATGCAGATTTAAAAAGTGTCTGAATGAGAAGAAAACAGTCCTGTAATATGAGCTGATGTTCAGGAGATCATACCTGAACTGTCTTGGAGACGTTGCTCTGAGCTCCTGTCTGGATCCTTGGCAGAAACATCAGAAATGTGCTCTGAAGATCCAAAGCAGGTCTGAAGGAAGCTCTGCAGACATCATGTATGAAAGCTCTCATCTCTCCCAGTGTGTCTCCTTGTTTGTTGGGATGTTGTCTTGCTGAAAGTCTTCAGTGTGTTCAGTCTGAGCTGCAGCTGCTGAAATCTCCTGTGATCATGAATGCTGCATGGTGGTCTGTGGTTTCCTGGATGCTGATGGTGTCATGAAGCAGAGTGAGAGCTGCGTCTGAGTTGGGAATGGAAACACATCAGGAGAACAAAGCTGGACTCACAGGAAGGAGAAGGAGCAACACTTGGTCATCAATATTGTCCCATCTGGAGACTGATGTTTGGAGTAGATGGAGAGTGTCTGCAGCTGGAGGACAGAGGTGGACATGATGGAGGACGGAGGTGGAGGTGTTGGAGGATGGAGGTGGAGGTGTTGGAGGACAGAGGTGGGCATGATGGGGGAGAGAGGTGGACATGTTGGAGGTCAGAGGTGGACATGTTGGAGGACAGAAGTGGACATGTTGGAGGACAGAAGTGGACATGTTGGAGGTCAGAGGTGGACATGTTGGAGGACAGTGGTGGACATGTTGGAGGACAGAGGTGGGCATGATGGAGGAGAGAGGTGGACATGATGGAGGTCAGAGGTGGACATGTTGGAGGACAGAGGTGGACATGTTGGAGGACAGAGGTGGAGGTGTTGGATTACAGAGGTGGATTGTTGGAGGAAAGAGTTGGAGGTGTTGGAGGACAGAGGTGGAGGTGTTGGAAGACAGAGGTGGATTGTTGGAGGACAGAGGTGGAGGTGTTGGAGGACAGAGGTGGAGGTGTTGGATTACAGAGGTGGAGGTGTTGGAGGACAGAAGTGAAGGTGTTGGAGGACAGAAGTGAAGGTGTTGGAGGACAGAGGTGGAGGTGTTGGAGGACAGAGGTGGACATGTTGGAGGACAGAGTTGGAGGTGTTGGAGGACAGAGGTGGAGGTGTTGGAGGACAAAGGTGGAGATGTTGGAGGACAGAAGTGAAGGTGTTGGAGGACAGAGTTGTAGGTGTTGGAGGACAGAGGTGGAGGTGTTGGAGGACAAAGGTGGACATGTTGGAGGATGGAAGTGGAGGTGTTGGAGGACAGAGTTGGAGGTGTTGGAGGACAGAGGTGGAGGTGTTGGAGGACAGAGTTGGAGGTGTTGGAAGACAGAGGTGGATTGTTGGAGGACAGAGGTGGAGGTGTTGGAGGACAGAGGTGGACATGTTGGAGGACAGAGGTGGAGGTGTTGGAGGACAGAGGTGGAGGTGTTGGAGGACAAAGGTGGACATGTTGGAGGATGGAAGTGGAGGTGTTGGAGGACAGAGTTGGAGGTGTTGGAGGACAGAGGTGGAGGTGTTGGAAGACAGAGGTGGAGGTGTTGGAGTACAGAGGTGGAGGTGTTGGAGGACAGAAGTGAAGGTGTTGGAGGACAGAGGTGGAGGTGTTGGAGGACAGAGGTGGACATGTTGGAGGTCAGAGGTGGAGGTGTTGGAAGACAGAGGTGGATTGTTGGAGGACAGAGGTGGAGGTGTTGGAGGACAGAAGTGAAGGTGTTGGAGGAAAGAGGTGGAGGTGTTGGAGGACAGACGTGGAGGTGTTGGAGGACAGAGGTGGACCTGTTGGAATTCAGAAGTGGAGGTGTTGGAAGACAGAGGTGGACATGTTGGAGGTCAGAGGTGGAGGTTTTGGAAGACAGAGGTGGATTGTTGGTGGACAGAGATGGAGGTGTTGGAGGACAGATGTGGAGGTGTTGGAGGAAGAGGTGGAGGTGTTGGAGGACAGAAGTGAAGGTGTTGGAGGAAAGAGGTGGAGGTGTTGGAGGACAGACGTGGAGGTGTTGGAGGTCAGAGGTGGAGGTGTTGGAAGACAGAGGTGGATTGTTGGTGGACAGAGGTGGAGGTGTTGGAGGACAGATGTGGAGGTGTTGGAGGAAGAGGTGGAGGTGTTGGAGGACAGAAGTGGACATGTTGGAAGTCAGAAGTGGAGGTGTTGGAAGACAGAGGTGGATTGTTGGAGGACAGAGGTGGAGGTGTTGGAGAACAGAGGTGGACATGTTGGAGGTCAGAGGTGGAGGTGTTGGAGGACAGATGTGGAGGTGTTGGAGGAAGAGGTGGAGGTGTTGGAGGACAGAGGTGGAGGTGTTGGAGGACAGATGTGGAGGTGTTGGAGGAAGAGGTGGAGGTGTTGGAGGACAGAGGTGGAGGTGTTGGAGGACAGATGTGGAGGTGTTGGAGGAAGAGGTGGAGGTGTTGGAGGACAGAGGTGGACATGTTGGAGGTCAGAGGTGGACATGTTGGAGGACAGAGTTGGAGGTGTTGGAGGACAGAGGTGGAGGTGTTGGAGGACAGAGTTGGAGGTGTTGGAGGACAGAGGTGGAGGTGTTGGAGGACAGAGGTGGAGATGTTGGAGGACAGAAGTGAAGGTGTTGGAGGACAGAGTTGTAGGTGTTGGAGGACAGAGGTGGAGGTGTTGGAGGACAAAGGTGGACATGTTGGAGGATGGAAGTGGAGGTGTTGGAGGACAGAGTTGGAGGTGTTGGAGGACAGAGGTGGAGGTGTTGGAGGACAGAGTTGGAGGTGTTGGAAGACAGAGGTGGATTGTTGGAGGACAGAGGTGGAGGTGTTAGAGGACAGAGGTGGACATGTTGGAGGACAGAGTTGGAGGTGTTGGAGGACAGAGGTGGAGGTGTTGGAGGACAAAGGTGGACATGTTGGAGGATGGAAGTGGAGGTGTTGGAGGACAGAGTTGGAGGTGTTGGAGGACAGAGGTGGAGGTGTTGGAAGACAGAGGTGGAGGTGTTGGAGTACAGAGGTGGAGGTGTTGGAGGACAGAAGTGAAGGTGTTGGAGGACAGAGGTGGAGGTGTTGGAGGACAGAGGTGGACATGTTGGAGGTCAGAGGTGGAGGTGTTGGAAGACAGAGGTGGATTGTTGGAGGACAGAGGTGGAGGTGTTGGAGGACAGAAGTGAAGGTGTTGGAGGAAAGAGGTGGAGGTGTTGGAGGACAGACGTGGAGGTGTTGGAGGACAGAGGTGGACCTGTTGGAATTCAGAAGTGGAGGTGTTGGAAGACAGAGGTGGACATGTTGGAGGTCAGAGGTGGAGGTTTTGGAAGACAGAGGTGGATTGTTGGTGGACAGAGATGGAGGTGTTGGAGGACAGATGTGGAGGTGTTGGAGGAAGAGGTGGAGGTGTTGGAGGACAGTAGTGAAGGTGTTGGAGGAAAGAGGTGGAGGTGTTGGAGAACTTACGTGGAGGTGTTGGAGGAAGAGGTGGAGGTGTTGGAGGACAGAGGTGGAGGTGTTGGAGGACAGATGTGGAGGTGTTGGAGGAAGAGGTGGAGGTGTTGGAGGACAGAGGTGGACATGTTGGAAAACAGAGTTGGAGGTGTTGGAGGACAGAGGTGGAGGTGTTGGAGGACAGACGTGGAGGTGTTGGAGGACAGAGGTGGAGGTGTTGGAGGAAGAGGTGGAGGTGTTGGAGGACAGAGGTGGACATGTTGGAGGACAGAGGTGGACATGTTGGAGGACAGAGTTGGAGGTGTTGGAGGACAGAGGTGGAGGTGTTGGAGGACAGACGTGGAGGTGTTGGAGGACAGAGGTGGACCTGTTGGAATTCAGAAGTGGAGGTGTTGGAAGACAGAGGTGGACATGTTGGAGGTCAGAGGTGGAGGTTTTGGAGGACAGAGGTGGAGGTGTTGGAGGACAGACGTGGAGGTGTTGGAGGACAGAGGTGGACCTGTTGGAATTCAGAAGTGGAGGTGTTGGAAGACAGAGGTGGACATGTTGGAGGTCAGAGGTGGAGGTTTTGGAAGACAGAGGTGGATTGTTGGTGGACAGAGATGGAGGTGTTGGAGGACAGATGTGGAGGTGTTGGAGGAAGAGGTGGAGGTGTTGGAGGACAGAAGTGAAGGTGTTGGAGGAAAGAGGTGGAGGTGTTGGAGGACAGACGTGGAGGTGTTGGAGGTCAGAGGTGGAGGTGTTGGAAGACAGAGGTGGATTGTTGGTGGACAGAGGTGGAGGTGTTGGAGGACAGATGTGGAGGTGTTGGAGGAAGAGGTGGAGGTGTTGGAGGAAGAGGTGGAGGTGTTGGAGGACAGAAGTGGACATGTTGGAAGTCAGAAGTGGAGGTGTTGGAAGACAGAGGTGGATTGTTGGAGGACAGAGGTGGAGGTGTTGGAGAACAGAGGTGGACATGTTGGAGGTCAGAGGTGGAGGTGTTGGAGGACAGATGTGGAGGTGTTGGAGGAAGAGGTGGAGGTGTTGGAGGACAGAGGTGGAGGTGTTGGAGGACAGATGTGGAGGTGTTGGAGGAAGAGGTGGAGGTGTTGGAGGACCGAGGTGGAGGTGTTGGAGGACAGATGTGGAGGTGTTGGAGGAAGAGGTGGAGGTGTTGGAGGACAGAGGTGGACATGTTGGAGGTCAGAGGTGGACATGTTGGAGGACAGAGTTGGAGGTGTTGGAGGACAGAGGTGGACATGTTGGAGGACAGAGTTGGAGGTGTTGGAGGACAGAGGTGGAGGTGTTGGAGGACAGAGGTGGAAATGTTGGAGGACAGAAGTGAAGGTGTTGGAGGACAGAGGTGGAGGTGTTGGAGGACAGATGTGGAGGTGTTGGAGGAAGAGGTGGAGGTGTTGGAGGACAGAGGTGGACATGTTGGAGGTCAGAGGTGGACATGTTGGAGGACAGAGTTGGAGGTGTTGGAGGACAGAGGTGGAGGTGTTGGAGGACAAAGGTGGACATGTTGGAGGATGGAAGTGGAGGTGTTGGAGGACAGAGTTGGACATGTTGGGGGACAGAGGTGGAGGTGTTGGAGGACATAGGTGGACATGTTTGAGGACAGAGTTGGAGGTGTTGGAGGACAGAGGTGGAGGTGTTGGAGGACAAAGGTGGACATGTTGGAGGATGGAAGTGGAGGTATTGGAGGACAGAGGTGGAGGTGTTGGAGGACAGAGGTGGACATGTTGGAGGTCAGAGGTGGAGGTGTTGGAGGACAGATGTGGAGGTGTTGGAGGAAGAGGTGGATGTGTTGGAAGACAGAGGTGGAGGTGTTGGAGTACAGAGGTGGAGGTGTTGGAGGACAGAAGTGAAGGTGTTGGAGGACAGAGGTGGAGGTGTTGGAGGACAGAGGTGGACATGTTGGTGGACAGAGATGGAGGTGTTGGAGGACAGATGTGGAGGTGTTGGAGGAAGAGGTGGAGGTGTTGGAGGACAGAAGTGAAGGTGTTGGAGAAAAGAGGTGGAGGTGTTGGAGGACAGACGTGGAGGTGTTGGAGGTCAGAGGTGGAGGTGTTGGAAGACAGAGGTGGATTGTTGGTGGACAGAGGTGGAGGTGTTGGAGGACAGATGTGGAGGTGTTGGAGGAAGAGGTGGAGGTGTTGGAGGAAGAGGTGGAGGTGTTGGAGGACAGAAGTGGACATGTTGGAAGTCAGAAGTGGAGGTGTTGGAAGACAGAGGTGGATTGTTGGAGGACAGAGGTGGAGGTGTTGGAGAACAGAGGTGGACATGTTGGAGGTCAGAGGTGGAGGTGTTGGAGGACAGAGGTGGAGGTGTTGGAGGACAGATGTGGAGGTGTTGGAGGAAGAGGTGGAGGTGTTGGAGGACAGAGGTGGAGGTGTTGGAGGACAGATGTGGAGGTGTTGGAGGAAGAGGTGGAGGTGTTGGAGGACAGAGGTGGACATGTTGGAGGTCAGAGGTGGACATGTTGGAGGACAGAGTTGGAGGTGTTGGAGGACAGATGTGGAGGTGTTGGAGGACAGATGTGGAGGTGTTGGAGGACAGATGTGGAGGTGTTGGAGGAAGAGGTGGAGGTGTTGGAGGACAGAAGTGGACATGTTGGAAGTCAGAAGTGGAGGTGTTGGAAGACAGAGGTGGATTGTTGGAGGACAGAGGTGGAGGTGTTGGAGAACAGAGGTGGACATGTTGGAGGTCAGAGGTGGAGGTGTTGGAGGACAGATGTGGAGGTGTTGGAGGAAGAGGTGGAGGTGTTGGAGGACAGAGGTGGAGGTGTTGGAGGACAGATGTGGAGGTGTTGGAGGAAGAGGTGGAGGTGTTGGAGGACCGAGGTGGAGGTGTTGGAGGACAGATGTGGAGGTGTTGGAGGAAGAGGTGGAGGTGTTGGAGGACAGAGGTGGACATGTTGGAGGTCAGAGGTGGACATGTTGGAGGACAGAGTTGGAGGTGTTGGAGGACAGAGGTGGACATGTTGGAGGACAGAGTTGGAGGTGTTGGAGGACAGAGGTGGAGGTGTTGGAGGACAGAGGTGGAGATGTTGGAGGACAGAAGTGAAGGTGTTGGAGGACAGAGGTGGAGGTGTTGGAGGACAGATGTGGAGGTGTTGGAGGAAGAGGTGGAGGTGTTGGAGGACAGAGGTGGACATGTTGGAGGTCAGAGGTGGACATTTTGGAGGACAGAGTTGGAGGTGTTGGAGGACAGAGGTGGAGGTGTTGGAGGACAAAGGTGGACATGTTGGAGGATGGAAGTGGAGGTGTTGGATGACAGAGTTGGACATGTTGGGGGACAGAGGTGGAGGTGTTGGAGGACAGAGGTGGACATGTTGGAGGACAGAGTTGGAGGTGTTGGAGGACAGAGGTGGAGGTGTTGGAGGACAAAGGTGGACATGTTGGAGGATGGAAGTGGAGGTGTTGGAGGACAGAGTTGGAGGTGTTGGAGGACAGAGGTGGAGGTGTTGGAGGACAGAGGTGGAGGTGTTGGAGGACAGAGGTGGAGGTGTTGGAGGACAGAGGTGGAGGTGTTGGAGGACAGAGGTGGAGGTGTTGGAGGACAGAGGTGGACATGTTGGAGGTCAGAGATGGAGGTGTTGGAAGACAGAGGTGGATTGTTGGAGGACAGAGGTGGAGGTGTTGGAGGACAGAAGTGAAGGTGTTGGAGGAAAGAGGTGGAGGTGTTGGAGGACAGACGTGGAGGTGTTGGAGGACAGAGGTGGACCTGTTGGAATTCAGAAGTGGAGGTGTTGGAAGACAGAGGTGGACATGTTGGAGGTCAGAGGTGGAGGTGTTGGAAGACAGAGGTGGATTGTTGGTGGACAGAGGTGGAGGTGTTGGAGGACAGATGTGGAGGTGTTGGAGGAAGAGGTGGAGGTGTTGGAGGACAGAAGTGAAGGTGTTGGAGGAAAGAGGTGGAGGTGTTGGAGGACAGACGTGGAGGTGTTGGAGGTCAGAGGTGGAGGTGTTGGAAGACAGAGGTGGATTGTTGGTGGACAGAGGTGGAGGTGTTGGAGGACAGAGGTGGAGGTGTTGGAGGAAGAGGTGGAGGTGTTGGAGGACAGAAGTGGACATGTTGGAAGTCAGAAGTGGAGGTGTTGGAAGACAGAGGTGGATTGTTGGAGGACAGAGGTGGAGGTGTTTGAGAACAGAGGTGGACATGTTGGAGGTCAGAGGTGGAGGTGTTGGAGGACAGATGTGGAGGTGTTGGAGGAAGAGGTGGAGGTGTTGGAGGACAGAGGTGGAGGTGTTGGAGGACAGATGTGGAGGTGTTGGAGGAAGAGGTGGAGGTTTTGGAGGACAGAGGTGAAGGTGTTGGAGGACAAAGGTGGACATGTTGGAGGATGGAAGTGGAGGTGTTGGAGGACAGAGTTGGAGGTGTTGGAGGACAGAGGTGGAGGTGTTGGAGGACAGAGGTGGAGGTGTTGGAGGACAGAGGTGGAGGTGTTGGAGGACAGATGTGGAGGTGTTGGAGGAAGAGGTGGAGGTGTTGGAGGACAGAGGTGGACATGTTGGAGGACAGAGGTGGAGGTGTTGGAGGACAGAGGTGGAGGTGTTGGAGGACAGAAGTGAAGGTGTTGGAGGACAGAAGTGAAGGTGTTGGAGGACAGAGGTGGAGGTGTTGGAGGACAGAGGTGGACATGTTGGAGGACAGAGTTGGAGGTGTTGGAGGACAGAGGTGGAGGTGTTGGAGGACAGAGGTGGAGGTGTTGGAGGACAAAGGTGGACATGTTGGAGGATGGAAGTGGAGGTGTTGGAGGACAGAGTTGGAGGTGTTGGAGGACAAAGGTGGACATGTTGGAGGATGGAAGGGGAGGTGTTGGAGGACAGAGTTGGAGGTGTTGGAGGACAGAGGTGGAGGTGTTGGAGGACAGATGTGGAGGTGTTGGAGGAAGAGGTGGAGGTGTTGGAGGACAGAGGTGGAGGTGTTGGAGGACAGATGTGGAGGTGTTGGAGGAAGAGGTGGAGGTGTTGGAGGACCGAGGTGGAGGTGTTGGAGGACAGATGTGGAGGTGTTGGAGGAAGAGGTGGAGGTGTTGGAGGACAGAGGTGGACATGTTGGAGGTCAGAGGTGGACATGTTGGAGGACAGAGTTGGAGGTGTTGGAGGACAGAGGTGGACATGTTGGAGGACAGAGTTGGAGGTGTTGGAGGACAGAGGTGGAGGTGTTGGAGGACAGAGGTGGAGATGTTGGAGGACAGAAGTGAAGGTGTTGGAGGACAGAGGTGGAGGTGTTGGAGGACAGATGTGGAGGTGTTGGAGGAAGAGGTGGAGGTGTTGGAGGACAGAGGTGGACATGTTGGAAGTCAGAAGTGGACATGTTGGAGGACAGAGTTGGAGGTGTTGGAGGACAGAGGTGGAGGTGTTGGAGGACAAAGGTGGACATGTTGGAGGATGGAAGTGGAGGTGTTGGATGACAGAGTTGGACATGTTGGGGGACAGAGGTGGAGGTGTTGGAGGACAGAGGTGGACATGTTGGAGGACAGAGTTGGAGGTGTTGGAGGACAGAGGTGGAGGTGTTGGAGGACAAAGGTGGACATGTTGGAGGATGGAAGTGGAGGTGTTGGAGGACAGAGTTGGAGGTGTTGGAGGACAGAGGTGGAGGTGTTGGAGGACAGAGGTGGAGGTGTTGGAGGACAGAGGTGGAGGTGTTGGAGGACAGAAGTGAAGGTGTTGGAGGACAGAGGTGGAGGTGTTGGAGGACAGAGGTGGACATGTTGGAGGTCAGAGATGGAGGTGTTGGAAGACAGAGGTGGATTGTTGGAGGACAGAGGTGGAGGTGTTGGAGGACAGAAGTGAAGGTGTTGGAGGACAGAGGTGGAGGTGTTGGAGGACAGAGGTGGAGGTGTTGGAGGACAGAGGTGGACCTGTTGGAATTCAGAAGTGGAGGTGTTGGAGGACAGAGGTGGACATGTTGGAGGTCAGAGGTGGAGGTGTTGGAAGACAGAGGTGGATTGTTGGTGGACAGAGGTGGAGGTGTTGGAGGACAGATGTGGAGGTGTTGGAGGAAGAGGTGGAGGTGTTGGAGGACAGAAGTGAAGGTGTTGGAGGAAAGAGGTGGAGGTGTTGGAGGACAGACGTGGAGGTGTTGGAGGTCAGAGGTGGAGGTGTTGGAAGACAGAGGTGGATTGTTGGTGGACAGAGGTGGAGGTGTTGGAGGACAGATGTGGAGGTGTTGGAGGAAGAGGTGGAGGTGTTGGAGGACAGAAGTGGACATGTTGGAAGTCAGAAGTGGAGGTGTTGGAAGACAGAGGTGGATTGTTGGAGGATAGAGGTGGAGGTGTTTGAGAACAGAGGTGGACATGTTGGAGGTCAGAGGTGGAGGTGTTGGAGGACAGATGTGGAGGTGTTGGAGGAAGAGGTGGAGGTGTTGGAGGACAGAGGTGGAGGTGTTGGAGGACAGATGTGGAGGTGTTGGAGGAAGAGGTGGAGGTTTTGGAGGACAGAGGTGAAGGTGTTGGAGGACAAAGGTGGACATGTTGGAGGATGGAAGTGGAGGTGTTGGAGGACAGAGTTGGAGGTGTTGGAGGACAGAGGTGGAGCTGTTGGAAGACAGAGGTGGAGGTGTTGGAGGACAGAGGTGGAGGTGTTGGAGGACAGATGTGGAGGTGTTGGAGGAAGAGGTGGAGGTGTTGGAGGACAGAGGTGGACATGTTGGAGGACAGAGGTGGAGGTGTTGGAGTACAGAGGTGGAGGTGTTGGAGGACAGAAGTGAAGGTGTTGGAGGACAGAAGTGAAGGTGTTGGAGGACAGAGGTGGAGGTGTTGGAGGACAGAGGTGGACATGTTGGAGAACAGAGTTGGAGGTGTTGGAGGACAGAGGTGGAGGTGTTGGAGGACAGAGGTGGAGGTGTTGGAGGACAAAGGTGGACATGTTGGAGGATGGAAGTGGAGGTGTTGGAGGACAGAGTTAAAGGTGTTGGAGGACAAAGGTGGACATGTTGGAGGATGGAAGTGGAGGTGTTGGAGGACAGAGTTGGAGGTGTTGGAGGACAGAGGTGGAGGTGTTGGAGGACAGAGTTGGAGGTGTTGGAAGACAGAGGTGGATTGTTGGAGGACAGAGGTGGAGGTGTTGGAGGACAGAAGTGAAGGTGTTGGAGGACAGAGGTGGAGGTGTTGGAGGACAGAGGTGGACATGTTGGTGGACAGAGATGGAGGTGTTGGAGGACAGATGTGGAGGTGTTGGAGGAAGAGGTGGAGGTGTTGGAGGACAGAAGTGAAGGTGTTGGAGGAAAGAGGTGGAGGTGTTGGAGGACAGACGTGGAGGTGTTGGAGGTCAGAGGTGGAGGTGTTGGAAGACAGAGGTGGATTGTTGGTGGACAGAGGTGGAGGTGTTGGAGGACAGATGTGGAGGTGTTGGAGGAAGAGGTGGAGGTGTTGGAGGAAGAGGTGGAGGTGTTGGAGGACAGAAGTGGACATGTTGGAAGTCAGAAGTGGAGGTGTTGGAAGACAGAGGTGGATTGTTGGAGGACAGAGGTGGAGGTGTTGGAGAACAGAGGTGGACATGTTGGAGGTCAGAGGTGGAGGTGTTGGAGGACAGAGGTGGAGGTGTTGGAGGACAGATGTGGAGGTGTTGGAGGAAGAGGTGGAGGTGTTGGAGGACAGAGGTGGAGGTGTTGGAGGACAGATGTGGAGGTGTTGGAGGAAGAGGTGGAGGTGTTGGAGGACAGAGGTGGACATGTTGGAGGTCAGAGGTGGACATGTTGGAGGACAGAGTTGGAGGTGTTGGAGGACAGATGTGGAGGTGTTGGAGGACAGATGTGGAGGTGTTGGAGGACAGATGTGGAGGTGTTGGAGGAAGAGGTGGAGGTGTTGGAGGACAGAAGTGGACATGTTGGAAGTCAGAAGTGGAGGTGTTGGAAGACAGAGGTGGATTGTTGGAGGACAGAGGTGGAGGTGTTGGAGAACAGAGGTGGACATGTTGGAGGTCAGAGGTGGAGGTGTTGGAGGACAGATGTGGAGGTGTTGGAGGAAGAGGTGGAGGTGTTGGAGGACAGAGGTGGAGGTGTTGGAGGACAGATGTGGAGGTGTTGGAGGAAGAGGTGGAGGTGTTGGAGGACCGAGGTGGAGGTGTTGGAGGACAGATGTGGAGGTGTTGGAGGAAGAGGTGGAGGTGTTGGAGGACAGAGGTGGACATGTTGGAGGTCAGAGGTGGACATGTTGGAGGACAGAGTTGGAGGTGTTGGAGGACAGAGGTGGACATGTTGGAGGACAGAGTTGGAGGTGTTGGAGGACAGAGTTGGAGGTGTTGGAGGACAGAGGTGGAGGTGTTGGAGGACAAAGGTGGACATGTTGGAGGATGGAAGTGGAGGTGTTGGAGGACAGAGTTGGAGGTGTTGGAGGACAGAGGTGGAGGTGTTGGAAGACAGAGGTGGAGGTGTTGGAGTACAGAGGTGGAGGTGTTGGAGGACAGAAGTGAAGGTGTTGGAGGACAGAGGTGGAGGTGTTGGAGGACAGAGGTGGACATGTTGGAGGTCAGAGATGGAGGTGTTGGAAGACAGAGGTGGATTGTTGGAGGACAGAGGTGGAGGTGTTGGAGGACAGAAGTGAAGGTGTTGGAGGAAAGAGGTGGAGGTGTTGGAGGACAGACGTGGAGGTGTTGGAGGACAGAGGTGGACCTGTTGGAATTCAGAAGTGGAGGTGTTGGAAGACAGAGGTGGACATGTTGGAGGTCAGAGGTGGAGGTGTTGGAAGACAGAGGTGGATTGTTGGTGGACAGAGGTGGAGGTGTTGGAGGACAGATGTGGAGGTGTTGGAGGAAGAGGTGGAGGTGTTGGAGGACAGAAGTGAAGGTGTTGGAGGAAAGAGGTGGAGGTGTTGGAGGACAGACGTGGAGGTGTTGGAGGTCAGAGGTGGAGGTGTTGGAAGACAGAGGTGGATTGTTGGTGGACAGAGGTGGAGGTGTTGGAGGACAGATGTGGAGGTGTTGGAGGAAGAGGTGGAGGTGTTGGAGGACAGAAGTGGACATGTTGGAAGTCAGAAGTGGAGGTGTTGGAAGACAGAGGTGGATTGTTGGAGGACAGAGGTGGAGGTGTTTGAGAACAGAGGTGGACATGTTGGAGGTCAGAGGTGGAGGTGTTGGAGGACAGATGTGGAGGTGTTGGAGGAAGAGGTGGAGGTGTTGGAGGACAGAGGTGGAGGTGTTGGAGGACAGATGTGGAGGTGTTGGAGGAAGAGGTGGAGGTTTTGGAGGACAGAGGTGAAGGTGTTGGAGGACAAAGGTGGACATGTTGGAGGATGGAAGTGGAGGTGTTGGAGGACAGAGTTGGAGGTGTTGGAGGACAGAGGTGGAGCTGTTGGAAGACAGAGGTGGAGGTGTTGGAGGACAGAGGTGGAGGTGTTGGAGGACAGATGTGGAGGTGTTGGAGGAAGAGGTGGAGGTGTTGGAGGACAGAGGTGGAGGTGTTGGAGGACAGAGGTGGACATGTTGGAGGTCAGAGATGGAGGTGTTGGAAGACAGAGGTGGATTGTTGGAGGACAGAGGTGGAGGTGTTGGAGGACAGAAGTGAAGGTGTTGGAGGAAAGAGGTGGAGGTGTTGGAGGACAGACGTGGAGGTGTTGGAGGACAGAGGTGGACCTGTTGGAATTCAGAAGTGGAGGTGTTGGAAGACAGAGGTGGACATGTTGGAGGTCAGAGGTGGAGGTGTTGGAAGACAGAGGTGGATTGTTGGTGGACAGAGGTGGAGGTGTTGGAGGACAGATGTGGAGGTGTTGGAGGAAGAGGTGGAGGTGTTGGAGGACAGAAGTGAAGGTGTTGGAGGAAAGAGGTGGAGGTGTTGGAGGACAGACGTGGAGGTGTTGGAGGTCAGAGGTGGAGGTGTTGGAAGACAGAGGTGGATTGTTGGTGGACAGAGGTGGAGGTGTTGGAGGACAGATGTGGAGGTGTTGGAGGAAGAGGTGGAGGTGTTGGAGGACAGAAGTGGACATGTTGGAAGTCAGAAGTGGAGGTGTTGGAAGACAGAGGTGGATTGTTGGAGGACAGAGGTGGAGGTGTTTGAGAACAGAGGTGGACATGTTGGAGGTCAGAGGTGGAGGTGTTGGAGGACAGATGTGGAGGTGTTGGAGGAAGAGGTGGAGGTGTTGGAGGACAGAGGTGGAGGTGTTGGAGGACAGATGTGGAGGTGTTGGAGGAAGAGGTGGAGGTTTTGGAGGACAGAGGTGAAGGTGTTGGAGGACAAAGGTGGACATGTTGGAGGATGGAAGTGGAGGTGTTGGAGGACAGAGTTGGAGGTGTTGGAGGACAGAGGTGGAGGTGTTGGAGGACAGAGGTGGAGGTGTTGGAGGACAGAGGTGGAGGTGTTGGAGGACAGATGTGGAGGTGTTGGAGGAAGAGGTGGAGGTGTTGGAGGACAGAGGTGGACATGTTGGAGGACAGAGGTGGAGGTGTTGGAGGACAGAGGTGGAGGTGTTGGAGGACAGAAGTGAAGGTGTTGGAGGACAGAAGTGAAGGTGTTGGAGGACAGAGGTGGAGGTGTTGGAGGACAGAGGTGGACATGTTGGAGGACAGAGTTGGAGGTGTTGGAGGACAGAGGTGGAGGTGTTGGAGGACAGAGGTGGAGGTGTTGGAGGACAAAGGTGGACATGTTGGAGGATGGAAGTGGAGGTGTTGGAGGACAGAGTTGGAGGTGTTGGAGGACAAAGGTGGACATGTTGGAGGATGGAAGGGGAGGTGTTGGAGGACAGAGTTGGAGGTGTTGGAGGACAGAGGTGGAGGTGTTGGAGGACAGATGTGGAGGTGTTGGAGGAAGAGGTGGAGGTGTTGGAGGACAGAGGTGGAGGTGTTGGAGGACAGATGTGGAGGTGTTGGAGGAAGAGGTGGAGGTGTTGGAGGACAGAGGTGGAGGTGTTGGAGGACAGATGTGGAGGTGTTGGAGGAAGAGGTGGAGGTGTTGGAGGACAGAGGTGGACATGTTGGAGGTCAGAGGTGGACATGTTGGAGGACAGAGTTGGAGGTGTTGGAGGACAGAGGTGGACATGTTGGAGGACAGAGTTGGAGGTGTTGGAGGACAGAGGTGGAGGTGTTGGAGGACAGAGGTGGAGGTGTTGGAGGACAGAAGTGAAGGTGTTGGAGGACAGAGGTGGAGGTGTTGGAGGACAGATGTGGAGGTGTTGGAGGAAGAGGTGGAGGTGTTGGAGGACAGAGGTGGACATGTTGGAAGTCAGAAGTGGACATGTTGGAGGACAGAGTTGGAGGTGTTGGAGGACAGAGGTGGAGGTGTTGGAGGACAAAGGTGGACATGTTGGAGGATGGAAGTGGAGGTGTTGGATGACAGAGTTGGACATGTTGGGGGACAGAGGTGGAGGTGTTGGAGGACAGAGGTGGACATGTTGGAGGACAGAGTTGGAGGTGTTGGAGGACAGAGGTGGAGGTGTTGGAGGACAAAGGTGGACATGTTGGAGGATGGAAGTGGAGGTGTTGGAGGACAGAGTTGGAGGTGTTGGAGGACAGAGGTGGAGGTGTTGGAGGACAGAGGTGGAGGTGTTGGAGGACAGAGGTGGAGGTGTTGGAGGACAGAAGTGAAGGTGTTGGAGGACAGAGGTGGAGGTGTTGGAGGACAGAGGTGGACATGTTGGAGGTCAGAGGTGGAGGTGTTGGAAGACAGAGGTGGATTGTTGGAGGACAGAGGTGGAGGTGTTGGAGGACAGAAGTGAAGGTGTTGGAGGAAAGAGGTGGAGGTGTTGGAGGACAGACGTGGAGGTGTTGGAGGACAGAGGTGGACCTGTTGGAATTCAGAAGTGGAGGTGTTGGAAGACAGAGGTGGACATGTTGGAGGTCAGAGGTGGAGGTGTTGGAAGACAGAGGTGGATTGTTGGTGGACAGAGGTGGAGGTGTTGGAGGACAGATGTGGAGGTGTTGGAGGAAGAGGTGGAGGTGTTGGAGGACAGAAGTGAAGGTGTTGGAGGACAGAGGTGGAGGTGTTGGAGGACAGACGTGGAGGTGTTGGAGGACAGAGGTGGAGGTGTTGGAAGACAGAGGTGGATTGTTGGTGGACAGAGGTGGAGGTGTTGGAGGACAGATGTGGAGGTGTTGGAGGAAGAGGTGGAGGTGTTGGAGGACAGAAGTGGACATGTTGGAAGTCAGAAGTGGAGGTGTTGGAAGACAGAGGTGGATTGTTGGAGGACAGAGGTGGAGGTGTTTGAGAACAGAGGTGGACATGTTGGAGGTCAGAGGTGGAGGTGTTGGAGGACAGATGTGGAGGTGTTGGAGGAAGAGGTGGAGGTGTTGGAGGACAGAGGTGGAGGTGTTGGAGGACAGATGTGGAGGTGTTGGAGGAAGAGGTGGAGGTTTTGGAGGACAGAGGTGAAGGTGTTGGAGGACAAAGGTGGACATGTTGGAGGATGGAAGTGGAGGTGTTGGAGGACAGAGTTGGAGGTGTTGGAGGACAGAGGTGGAGCTGTTGGAAGACAGAGGTGGAGGTGTTGGAGGACAGAGGTGGAGGTGTTGGAGGACAGATGTGGAGGTGTTGGAGGAAGAGGTGGAGGTGTTGGAGGACAGAGGTGGACATGTTGGAGGACAGAGGTGGAGGTGTTGGAGTACAGAGGTGGAGGTGTTGGAGGACAGAAGTGAAGGTGTTGGAGGACAGAAGTGAAGGTGTTGGAGGACAGAGGTGGAGGTGTTGGAGGACAGAGGTGGACATGTTGGAGAACAGAGTTTGAGGTGTTGGAGGACAGAGGTGGAGGTGTTGGAGGACAGAGGTGGAGGTGTTGGAGGACAAAGGTGGACATGTTGGAGGATGGAAGTGGAGGTGTTGGAGGACAGAGTTGGAGGTGTTGGAGGACAAAGGTGGACATGTTGGAGGATGGAAGTGGAGGTGTTGGAGGACAGAGTTGGAGGTGTTGGAGGACAGAGGTGGAGGTGTTGGAGGACAGAGTTGGAGGTGTTGGAAGACAGAGGTGGATTGTTGGAGGACAGAGGTGGAGGTGTTGGAGGACAGAGGTGGAGGTGTTGGAGTACAGATGTGGAGGTGTTGGAGGACAGAAGTGAAGGTGTTGGAGGACAGAGGTGGAGGTGGAGGTGTTGGAGGACAGAGGTGGACATGTTGGAGGACAGAGTTGGAAGTGTTGGAGGACAGAGGTGGAGGTGTTGGAGGACAAAGGTGGACATGTTGGAGGATGGAAGTGGAGGTGTTGGAGGACAGAGTTGGAGGTGTTGGAGGACAGAGGTGGAGCTGTTGGAAGACAGAGGTGGAGGTGTTGGAGGACAGAGGTGGAGGTGTTGGAGGACAGATGTGGAGGTGTTGGAGGAAGAGGTGGAGGTGTTGGAGGACAGAGGTGGACATGTTGGAGGACAGAGGTGGAGGTGTTGGAGTACAGAGGTGGAGGTGTTGGAGGACAGAAGTGAAGGTGTTGGAGGACAGAAGTGAAGGTGTTGGAGGACAGAGGTGGAGGTGTTGGAGGACAGAGGTGGACATGTTGGAGAACAGAGTTGGAGGTGTTGGAGGACAGAGGTGGAGGTGTTGGAGGACAGAGGTGGAGGTGTTGGAGGACAAAGGTGGACATGTTGGAGGATGGAAGTGGAGGTGTTGGAGGACAGAGTTGGAGGTGTTGGAGGACAAAGGTGGACATGTTGGAGGATGGAAGTGGAGGTGTTGGAGGACAGAGTTGGAGGTGTTGGAGGACAGAGGTGGAGGTGTTGGAGGACAGAGTTGGAGGTGTTGGAAGACAGAGGTGGATTGTTGGAGGACAGAGGTGGAGGTGTTGGAGGACAGAGGTGGAGGTGTTGGAGTACAGATGTGGAGGTGTTGGAGGACAGAAGTGAAGGTGTTGGAGGACAGAGGTGGAGGTGGAGGTGTTGGAGGACAGAGGTGGACATGTTGGAGGACAGAGTTGGAAGTGTTGGAGGACAGAGGTGGAGGTGTTGGAGGACAAAGGTGGACATGTTGGAGGATGGAAGTGGAGGTGTTGGAGGACAGAGTTGGAGGTGTTGGAGGACAGAGGTGGAGGTGTTGGAAGACAGAGGTGGATTGTTGGAGGACAGAGGTGGAGGTGTTGGAGGACAGAGGTGGAGGTGTTGGAGGACAGAGGGGATGTGTTGCAGGAAAGATGTGGATGTGTTGGAGGACAGAGGTGGAGGTGTTGGAGGACAGAGGTGGAGGTGTTGGAGGACAGAGGTGGACCTGTTGGAGGTCAGAAGTGGAGGTGTTGGAAGACAGAGGTGGATTGTTGGAGGACAGAGGTGGAAGTGTTGGAGGACAGTAGTGAAGGTGTTGGAGGACAGAGGTGGAGGTGTTGGAGGACAGAGGTGGACATGTTGGAGGTCAGAGGTGGAGGTGTTGGAAGACAGAGGTGGATTGTTGGAGGACAGAGGTGGAGGTGTTGGAGGACAGAAGTGAAGGTGTTGGAGGAAAGAGGTGGAGGTGTTGGAGGACAGAGGTGGAGGTGTTGGAGGACAGAGTTGGACCTGTTGGAGGTCAGAAGTGGAGGTGTTGGAAGACAGAGGTGGATTGTTGGAGGACAGAGGTGGAGGTGTTGGAGGACAGATGTGGAGGTGTTGGAGGAAGAGGTGGAGGTGTTGGAGGACAGAAGTGGACATGTTGGAGGTCAGAAGTGGAGGTGTTGGAAGACAGAGGTGGATTGTTGGAGGACAGAGGTGGAGGTGTTGGAGGACAGAGGTGGACATGTTGGAGGTCAGAGGTGGAGGTGTTGGAGGACAGATTTGGAGGTGTTGGAGGAAGAGGTGGAGGTGTTGTAGGACAGAGGTGGAGGTGTTGGAGGACAGATGTGGAGGTGTTGGAGGAAGAGGTGGAGGTGTTGGAGGACAGAGGTGGACATGTTGGAGGTCAGAGGTGGAGGTGTTGGAGGACAGATGTGGAGGTGTTGGAGCACAGAGGTGGACGTGTTGGAGGTCAGAGGTGGAGGTGTTGGAGGACAAAAACTGACCTCCCCTCCCGGACTCCTAATCCTCCTGCAACAGTAATCTTTCCTCTGACTATTCCTCCATGTTCAAGAAACCTTGCTCACTGTCTTCTTTCCTTCCTCAGAGGACGGACCGCTGGAGAAGCCCTGAATTCCTCACTCATGTTATTGTCTCTTCTAAAATAAATATCTTAAACTTCTTTGGTCTCCTGAAAGTTTCTTCATGTGGGTCAAAAAGCTTGGTAAAACGATGACAATTTTAAATAAGAACCAAATCTTTCTGGATTAATTGGTCTTAATGGTGTTTAATTAGTTATCAAGTTTAGTAAAATAATATTTAGAGATATATTATTTCCTAGCTTGAAAACTAATAACCTTTTTTGGGTAAATGATCTTTAGCAGGCAAGCACGTGTTCTTAGCTGTTAGCGGTTGAAGCTAACAAAAGAAGCTTATAGCTTATCATCAGAATCAAACAGACCTTAAAAATACCATTAATAAAAGGGTTAAAATGCATAAGCGTGGACGACGCGTTATGGTCGATCTTCTGTGTTTAAAATCACCCTTTAAATAAAGTTTGTTATCTTTAAAAACTCGTACTGGTCGTCTTCCGCTTTATCCGGGACCAGGTCGCGGGGGCAGCTGACTCAGCAGAGACGCCCAGACAGACGTCCCTCTCCCCTGATACCTCCTCCAGCTCCTCCAGGGGGAGCCCAAGGCGTTCCCAGGTCACCCGAGAGACATAGTCCCTCCAGCGTGTCCTGGGTCGTCCCCTGGGCCTCATCCCGGTGGGACGTGCCTGGAACACCTCCCGAGGAAGGCGTCCAGGAGGCATCCGGTATAGATGCCCGAGCCACCTCAACTGGCTCCTCTCGATGTGGAGAAGCAGCGGCTCTACTCCGACTTAACTTTAAAAACGCAAACATATAAACTGAGCAGATGTGCTGAGCAGATAATCTGCTAGCACTAAGAAGGCTGAGTTTTCAACACAAACAAAACCAAACTTCATAAAATGAAAAATGTTTAGATTATTTCATTCTAAACTACTTCTCTCTGCCCAAACACAACCTCAGGTGAACCGTGCTGAGGAAAGGTTGTCAGTGGTGACAAAGTTGAAGAAAACATCCACAGTGAACAAAGAGTTAACTGCACCTAACCTCCGTAGCTTTGGGGTGGGGCAGCTCGTTCTGTCGGGCCGGTTGAACTGTATGTTACTGCTGTAACCACGGTGATGGGGTTCCGTTGTCCTTCCTTCAAACCGGGAAAACTGCTCCACTCAGCGTTGTAGAGACAGGGTGTCTGCTGGGAACTCTCTGGAACACAGTTTGCTTCAGTAGACCTCAGAGAGAAAGTCAAACCACGCTTGTACCTTAATTACCTCATTCATGAATGAATACCGGATACACAAACAGCAATTCATTCCTACTTAACTTAGTGCATATGATCGATGATCTTATGACACTTTTGGATCCAGTTTGAAGAGTTATGTCTGCTGGCCTGCAAAGAGACATTAGCAAGCTGTGTCCCTCTGTCCAGTTCCTCTGGGGACCCGCGTGGAAGAGGTCAGTTTGTTGCAAAGCGGGGTTTTTATTCAAACAGTGACATCATGGGAAGTCCCCTGTTATTTCCTTCTTGTTCCTGGCTGTGCTGGAAGTAGGTTAATGCGATTTATTTTGAAAGGTCCAGAAAAGTTCTTACTGGTCTTTAATGTTGTAACCATGGCTGGGGTCCCAACACTGCAAAGTCAACACCAGTGACTGTCCACTGTCTCTACATGCTCATCCAGGAGGAGTGAATGCTGCAAGTCACTGACTGGATGCAATCTGCTGGGTTTCCTTAGATAGAAAAACCTTTTAACCAATTTGAATAATAAACTGAACCTGACTGAACTGTTGGATAGTTAGGATTAATTGGAATGTATGAACCTGACTTGGAATTGGTAAAAATTCCCTGAATTGACTTTGTAAAGTGCCTTGAGACGACATGTTGTGAATTGGTTCTATATAAATTAAACTGAATTGAACTGAGTTAAACTACTTTGCGTATGTACTTATGGGCGGGACTGGGCCGTTAAAGCGCCACATTCAGCTGCACTTAATTAAAACTTGGGATGAATGAAGTCGTGTGTCGTGACATGTCTACGCACAGTTTCACGCATCTGAATTTTTTTTGCGCCCCAAGTTTCTGAATTTCTCCCAATCGCAAACTTTTATTATGAAAGCTGCGCACTCTTTCGCACATGAGACCCCAGAACTGCCATAATTGTTATAAGTGTCTACTTTAAGTTTCATTAGAGCAGATCAACTGAGACGTGACTTCCTTTACCCCTTCACAATAAGAGCATTGAATGAATTGGTCCTGTATAAATAAACTGAATTGATTTGAAGTAAAAGTAGCGAGGCCCATCTTATCTAGATCCTACAATAAATGCTTTCCTCAAGGTTCTTTCCAAATGTCCTTGTTGGACTTTAGGACTAGTTAAAGCAGACTCCCTACTAGGTGGAGACCCCAGCTATCTCTCCCAGGTGGACAGAACCAGCCAATTCTGTGTAGATGTTGGTGAAACTGTTGAGAACAGTTGGAAAGAGTTAAGCAACCGTATTAAAGAGTGGAAACCTTTGAACCATTGAAATAATTTTATTCTTTTTAAACTTTTAAGTTATGCCTTCATTTCAGACCTACCAGAACCAATGATGGACGACTCCCTGAAGGATAACAAAGGGCCGACCTCATGGTAAAGTTACAGAAATCTTGAGGAACATCAGTTGATTGGAGCTCTGCCTGAGTCCTTCAACTAGTCTTAGTTTGATGTCTTCAACAATCCCATCATCCCCAGCTAAAGTTTCACTGTTATTTATTAAATGTCAGCATGAGAACATGGTTAAAGCT
Organism: Girardinichthys multiradiatus; assembly: GCF_021462225.1. Lineage (NCBI taxonomy): Eukaryota > Metazoa > Chordata > Actinopteri > Cyprinodontiformes > Goodeidae > Girardinichthys > Girardinichthys multiradiatus. Next base: position 45,080,830 of record NC_061799.1, read on the forward strand.
GCACGTGTTAGCATGTTAGCTTGGTTTGTCAATAATGAAGACAAGAATTTTAAATAATTTAAAATAATTTGATTTATGATTCAAAGAGACTTTGTGATTTATTTAACATTAAAACAGCAACAAAACCATGAACTTCTAAAGTCTGCGAATAATAATGAAAGAATGAAGAATCTTCCTGAGCTCAGTGTGTCTCTGAGATGGATGTGAAATCAGTGAACCTGGGCTGTGGTTTACTGCTCTCTTTCTGTCACAAACACTGTTTGACATCAGTTCATCTAGAGGTTTTTGTTCAGGCTGCAGGGATCATTTCTCACTGTGGTTCCAGACTTCAAGCAGCCGCAGTAGTAGGAGGCTGAATGACTGGGTTTAACTTTACTTATCTTCAGTTTACTGTCGTTCTGATTTCTCTCAGCTAAGAAATCATTTTCCTGAGGATGATTGAAAGGTTTAGATGCGCTACCACCAGTCAAGATATAAAGAATCGATCTGAATGTTTCAGTTTCTTTCTTCTGATACCAGGTTACAACATTACTACCACACTGATCTGTTCCTCCACAGCTGAAGGAGACGCTCTGACCCGCACTCATGGTCATAGTTAAATCCTGACTCAGCTGTGTTGCCATGGCAGCCAGCGCTGTAGAGACACAGACAGACAGGTGAAGGTCAGTGGGACAGTGTTTGTTCCAGGTGTTGGCTCCTGATTGGCTGGAAACACTCACCTGAACACAGACAGCACAGAGCAGCAGCTGGGAGGAAAAGCATTTTGTGCAGTGGTGTTTCCTCTGGTGAACCTGGGGAGAAGTGGAGCTCTGATGCAGCTGAGGCCAAACAAGGACGAGCTGTGAGATCAGACGAGGACCACGTGGTTTCTAACGGCTCCTCAAAGCTCCCATCAGCCCCTGCTGCCCACAGATAAGACTGCTGCTGCTGATTGACAGCTCAGCTCAAGATGCTGGATGGTTTCATCATCTTGATTTAACAATGAAACCAAACAGCAGGTTGTTCTGTGCTTGGTTCTGAACTGAGGAACAAGGTCCACTTCTCTGTGTTCAATGTCTCCAGAGCCGCTCCAGGAATGTATGGGGCCTGAAGCAGAATGAGATTTGGGGCCCTCATGTATGTTGATGGAGTTTCCATCACATTCGTTGAACATAGGGTGATTTTATTTCAACAAAGCCCATATCTGTGTTCAGACATACAGACGCCTACATCTGGTTCTTGTTATCACAGCTCTGCCTTAGGAATATATCTACGTCATACGTCAGTTTTCGAAGAGAACCATACCTCCAGAGATGGTCAGACCTTGCTCCTTGGTTGTGAAGGGAGCCTCAGATTTACCATGCTCTGGTAAAGGAGCATGTCTCTTCGAACCGTTACAACTTCTGGATTTTATCCAGACCCAAACTTCCTTTCTCCTAATTGGGCTGAACTTATGATGAATTCTTGTAAGGAACGAAAACATCTCCATACATCGGTTAAGTAATCTGCAGACACAAAGCACCAATAATGTCTCACTTCTCAAAGTGGTGGTTCTTGTATAAATTGTGCACAGAGCGACCGCCTCCTTCCATCCTTTCAAACGTTCCCCCAAACTCAAAACTGTGTTTCGAAGACTTAAAATCTGTAATCAGCTTAGAATAAATAAGTCCAAGTTAGTCTGGTCTATATGGTGTGGTTTTGAAATTTGTCAAAATCTAAGGTGGTCCTAATTTAAATAACAGATAAAGGAAACAAAGAAACAATGAAATGGGGCTTTTTGGTGTATTCACAAATATAATTAAAGTTTCATAAACTTCAAAACTATCTGTTCATTTTGTAATAATCCAGCTCAGGTTTGACCTTTCTAAATCTTTTAGATTTTAAGACAGATATGATTAAATGTAGTCCATGTTCCTTAAAAAAACTGTGAAAAATTCTTTTATTTAGCACCAGATGGGAATCAGATCCTACTTCAGGGTCATAATCCACCCACAGTCTAGAGAAAGTCTTCTAAGAATGATTAAACCATGCAGGGGTCACCCAATCCCCAGCGACTGGACGGACAAAAGAATGATAGAATAATTACTACGTGTGTTGCCCCCCTAGGCCATGCCGCCCCAGGCAGTGAGCCATATTGTTCAAAACCTGCTACTGATTTTCCAAACTTGTTTTTTTTGTACATTTTGGGTTTGACACACAACAATGTTATGATTCATTAATAAGTCAACAATTAATTGACTTAATCACAGAATGTTTTACTGGATCCTAAATTATTTGCTTCACCTTTTTTATTAAATAAACAGCAGTGAATAAATAAGCTTTTTTTTTTTTTTACTTATTAACTCTGGGGATGATGGTAGAGATCACCACCCCCACATACCCCCTCACCATCCTCAACACTATATCTGCTGTGGACCACCTCCAGTTCCTAGGAACCACCATTTCTCTGGACCTGAGATGGTCTTCACACATAGACAATGTTCTGAAGAAGGCCCAGCAGAGACTGTACTTCCTGAGGCAACTCAAGAAGTTCAACCTTCCACAGGAGCTGCTGGTCATCTTCTCCACTGCCATCATTCAGTCTGTCCTGTCTTCATCCATCTCAGGGTGGTTTGGATCATCCACAAAACAGGACAGGTCCAGACTGCAACGACCAATCAGGTCTGCAGAGAGAATCATCAGGGCTGACCTTCCCTCCATCCAGGACTTATACAGGTCAAGGGACAGGAGAAGGGCAGCTAACATCTCTGCAGACCCCACACACCCTGCACACAAACTGTTTAGGCTTTTATCTTCAGGTGGCGCTACAGAGACAGTTTCTTCCCCCAGGCTGTTTCTCTGATGAACAGTCAGAGCTCCAGAACAACAACATGCATACTTGGACTGATCTCACATTATATTCTATTGGAAAGTGACTTGTGTATATATTTCATTTAAAAAGATTTTATTTATTTTCACTGTTATATATAAATATAAAGTGTACTGGAGTTAAATTCCTCGTTTGTCTGTACAAACTTGACAATAAAGCTGATTCTGATTCTGTTTATTGTCTCTGAATCTCCGTGTCTCAACAGAGACTCAGTAGAGTCAGGATGGAGAGGCCACTTTAGTTTATTAACTTTACAGACAAACAGAAAATCACCATTAATTAATTAATTTTCAGTAACATGAAATGTGACTCCAGTTCAGACACAAGCAGAAGAAATGTTTGATGAATAAAGAACCAGGTACAACAATTATGACTGTTAACAACATTAAAACTGTAAATATTTTCCCCTGGATGATTATAGCTAGAACTTTTGTCAGTTCATTTCTGTCAGGATCTGTGCTTTGTCTGTTTGTTTACTGTGTTTAGCCTCTAGATGGTGTTGGAACCTGGAGGAGAGGTGACAGGTGTTCTCTATTCTCCCTGATCACCACCAGAGGAGTATTTAAGGAGGAGGTTCCCAGCAACTCATTGCCAGAGTGTTGCCCTTAGTGGTATAGCTCAAGCCACATTACCTTTGCCTTGCCCTTGCCTTGTTACTTTTGTAATTTAGGATTTGCTACCTTGCAGGTTTACCTGAACCTGACTTTGTCCTCAGCATCAGACTCTGCTTGGATTACCATCTTCTGGAAAGAAGCTATCCTGCTCCATGAATAAAGACTCAAGCCTCCTGTTACTTCGTTGGATTAAATCGGCTAGCAGCCTCCTGGTTCCTTCGTTCCTTGGACCTCCTTCTGTGAACCCTGTCCACTCTCCTTCGTCCACCGCACCAACATCAGATACTCTTGGACCTATTAACATCCTGGCACTCCAGTATTCAGTCTCCAGTCTCACGGGTAAACAACCCTTTGGTCTCTCCACACCCCCCTCTGGCGGATCTCCCCATCTATCCAGTAAAACAGAATTATTATTTAAGAATATAGGTCCTGAGTTTTTTCTTGCTTACCGTTCTGTTTATTTTACAGTTTGTGTTGCGGTTCCACTTTCCTGCACTTTCCAGTACACTGTAAATAAACTCCTTACCGTTAAACTCAGTCTCCTGAATTGCTTTCTGCATGTGGGTCAAATCTGTTAAAAACATGACAATTTCAGCCTAAAAAATATTAATTTTAAATAATTTTGCATTTCTAATGTAGTGTTTCCACAAATGGGAAAAACAACTGCATCGTAAACAGGTCATAAACAGCTTTATCTTGTAACAACACACTTCCACAGGGGGAGCAGTTTGGTTTTCGTCCCAGCTGTCAAACACTGGAACAGCTCTACACACTCTACAGGGGGCTCAAGGCTTCATGGGAGTTTGTACAACCGGTCCACATGTGTTTTGTGGACCTGGAGAAGGCATTCGACTGTGTCCCTCATGGTGCCCTTTGGGGGTGCTTCAGGAGTACGGAGTCAGGGGGCCCTTTATATCAGGGGCCATCAGGTCTCTGTGCAAGCGGTGCAGGAGTTTGGTTCGCATTGCCGGCATTAAGTCGGACCTGATCCCGGCGCATGTTGGACTCTTGCAGGACTCCTCTTCATAACTTTTTATGGACAGGATTTCTAGGTGCAGCCAAGAGCCAGAGGGGGTCTGGTATGTGGACCAGTGGATTTCGTTTCTCCTTTTTGCAGATAACGTGGTTCTGCTGACCCTCTCTAGCCAAAACCTACAAAATGCACTGGGGCTGTTTGCAGCTGAGTTTGAAGCAGCTGGGATGACGATCAGGTCCTCTAAGTCAGAGGCCATGGTTCTCGACCGGAAAAGGATGGCTAGCCCTCTTCAGTTTGGAGGGAAGCTCTTGCCTAAAGTGGAGGAGTTCAAGTATTTCTGGGTCTTGTTCTCGAGTGAGGGGAAAATGGAGCGGGAGATCGACAGACGGATCAGTGCGGCTGCCATAGTTTTGGGGATGCTGTGCCGGTCTGTTGAGGTGAAAAGAAAGCTGAGCCGAAAGGCGAAGCTCTTGATTTACTGGTCGGACCATTCCTACTGTCACCTATGGGCATAAACTTTGGGTCACGACTGAAAGAACAAGATCTTAGATCAGCTGAAATGAGCTTCCTCTGCAGGGTGGACGGGCACTCCCTTAGAGACAGGGTGAGGAGCTTGACCATCTGGTAAGAGCTCGGAGTAGAGCCGCTGCTTCTCCACATTGAGAAGAGTCAGTTGAGGTGGCTCGGGCATCTGCTTCGGATGCCTCCTGGACGCCTCCCCCAGGAGGTGTTCCAGGCACATCCCAACGGGAGGACACCGAGGGGACGGCCCAGGATGGTGTGGGTGACTATGTCTCTCAGCTGGCCTAGGAATGCCTTGGGCTCCCCCAGGAGGACTTGAAGGAGGTATCTGGGGAGATGCAAGTCTGGGCGTCTCTGCTTTATATATAAACAAAGCCACTGAATGAGCTGCTGCCACTGACTATATGTTCTCTGAGTTACATCCCACAGATTTTACTTCTGGCTCAGAGTAGATCTGTTTAACTGTGTTTCTCTTCCAGATGAAGCCACTAATAGAACTGCTGCTTTTACCTCTGTTTACTTTCCTCTAACATAGAAAACACCCCTGGCTCCTCTGTCATTAGTCCCAAATGGTCGCTCACACTGAGGCTGGTTCTGCTGGAGTTTCTTCCTGTTTAAACAGGTGTTCTTCCTTTCCACTGTCACCTGGATATGGACTGGTTTTACTAGTCCTTTTTAAGCTGGTGAAAAATTTTACAAATAAAACTCAAACCTTCTCTAAGAAGTAGAAGCATCCAGAGAAAACTGATGGAAATCTGTCCAACAAAGTCAGCTTCCCTGCTGCTAGAAGGACAAAATGCTGACCTGAGATCAGACCAAGATTTGTCTTTTAAAATGGAATAAAGTCAAATAATCAGCTGAAATCTGCTGAAAGTTGTTAAACAATTCATTAAGAGTTCATTAATATTAGGAAGAATCAATGGTTCTTCATTCCTGCAGCAGCTCAGAGATTCTATTTTTTGTGCAAAAAAATTATAATTTGGTTCCATTTATATTTTTAAAATGCATTTAAATACCTTTGTATTTTTATAACTCTAAAATGTATTTATTAATTTATTTTTTGTCAATTCTACGTTTAATTTTCATACAATTTCCCTCTAAATGTTTGATCCTGAATTGCTCTTTTCTTCCGGTTCACTTAGCAAACAGCATCAATGTGAAAAACATTTAAAAAAAACTTAAAACATTGCCTCCCTTCCCACTAACATTAGAACAGTGCCACTTTATTGATGTGTTTGATAATGACTCCTTATTTTCCTGATGGCCACAGCAGGTCTGGGGCACCTAATTGTATCCCACATGCAAATAAACTCAAACATAAGAAGAAGAAAAACCCACAAAGTATAGAGGAAACATTAGGAAAGGAGAGTTGGTGGTTTTCCATTTTCACAATTCTACCTTCATAAATAAAAGCTTGCACATAGTAGCATTAATCGAGGTTTTTATAAGTGCATACATGTATGTGGAGGGAATTCTGTGCTGGAATGTATTTCCTTTTTGGAGTGACATTATGATATACAGGTCCTTCTCAAACAATTAGCATATTGTGATAAAGTTCATTATTTTCCATAATGTCATGATGAAAATTTAACATTCATATATTTTAGATTCATTGCACACTAACTGAAATATTTCAGGTCTTTTATTGTCTTAATACGGATGATTTTGGCATACAGCTCATGAAAACCCAACATTCCTATCTCACAAAATTAGCATATCATTAAAAGGGTCTCTAAACGAGCTATGAACCTAATCATCTGAATCAACGAGTTAACTCTAAACACCTGCAAAAGATTCCTGAGGCCTTTAAAACTCCCAGCCTGGTTCATCATTCAAAACCCCAATCATGGGTAAGACTGCCGACCTGACTGCTGTCCAGAAGGCCACTATTGACACCCTCAAGCAAGAGGGTAAGACACAGAAAGACATTTCTGAACCAATAGGCTGTTCCCAGAGTGCTGTATCAAGGCACCTCAGTGGGAAGTCTGTGGGAAGGAAAAAGTGTGGCAGAAAACGCTGCACAACGAGAAGAGGTGACCGGACCCTGAGGAAGATTGTGGAGAAGGGCCGATTCCAGACCTTGGGGGACCTGCGGAAGCAGTGGACTGAGTCTGGAGTAGAAACATCCAGAGCCACCGTGCACAGGCGTGTGCAGGAAATGGGCTACAGGTGCCGCATTCCCCAGGTCTGGGCTACAGAGAAGCAGCACTGGACTGTTGCTCAGTGGTCCAAAGTACTTTTTTCAGATGAAAGCAAATTCTGCATGTCATTCGGAAATCAAGATGCCAGAGTCTGGAGGAAGACTGGGGAGAAGGAAATGCCAAAATGCCAGAAGTCCAGTGTCAAGTACCCACAGTCAGTGATGGTCTGGGGTGCCGTGTCAGCTGCTGGTGTTGGTCCACTGTGTTTTATCAAGGGCAGGGTCAATGCAGCTAGCTATCAGGAGATTTTGGAGCACTTCATGCTTCCATCTGCTGAAAAGCTTTATGGAGATGAAGATTTCATTTTTCAGCACGACCTGGCACCTGCTCACAGTGCCAAAACTACTGGTAAATGGTTTACTGACCATGGTATCACTGTGCTCAATTGGCCTGCCAACTCTCCTGACCTGAACCCCATAGAGAATCTGTGGGATATTGTGAAGAGAACGTTGAGAGACTCAAGACCCAACACTCTGAATGAGCTAAAGGCCGCTATTGAAGCATCCTGGGCCTCCATAAGACCTCAGCAGTGCCACAGGCTGATTGTCTCCATGCCACGCCGCATTGAAGCAGTCATTTCTGCAAAAGGATTCCCGACCAAGTATTGAGTGCATAACTGTACATGATTATTTGAAGGTTGACGTTTTTTGTATTAAAAACACTTTTCTTTTATTGGTCGGATGAAATATGCTAATTTTGTGAGATAGGAATTTGGGGTTTTCATGAGCTGTATGCCAAAATCATCCGTATTAAGACAATAAAAGACCTGAAATATTTCAGTTAGTGTGCAATGAATCTAAAATATATGAATGTTAAATTTTCATCATGACATTATGGAAAATAATGAACTTTATCACAATATGCTAATTTTTTGAGAAGGACCTGTAGTGCAGCCATTATGCTGAGGAGGTGTTTTCATGGGCAGGCAGGCAGGTGAGGTGAAACACTGAGAGGTTTGACAGGTGGGTCGTACACTGCAGTTTAGAAGCGGATAAAGGTAGCGTCGATCTGGCGCACGCTGGGCAGTGCCAGCATGATCTTTCTTCGGTACTGAAGATCTTTCTGTAAAGGGTTCTGCTCCAAATACACTATTTCCAGGGACTGAGCATTCTTGAGCTCGCCATGATCCAACCAGTTGTCTAATTGAAAGTCGTTCATCCAGAACTCCTGCAGTTCTGTCAGACGGCTGATGTCTTCAATTTTCTTTACTCAATTGGCAGCAGCATCCAGCGTAGTGAGTTTCTTATTGTTTTCCAGGCCTTCTATGACCTCAACAACATTGTGGCTCAGATAGAGCTCTTTCAGGTTGACCAGGTTCTGCAGGCCCCCGATTTTAGTAATCCAGTTACTCTGAACGCTTAAAACAGTCATATTGTGTAAACTTTTCAGATTCTGAAGCTTTGTTGTTTTATTGGTTCCAAGAAATAAACTTTGCAAAGACGATAGAGCGTCCATGTCTTGGATGACCCTAATGCGATCAGAGCCCAGCTCCAGCATCTCCAGATCTGTGAGGTGGTCCAGGTTGGAGATGGCAGTGACTTTGTTGTGAACCAGAAAAGGTTTTTTCAGCGTAGTCAGCTCCTCCAACTTCTCAAATATTACAGGAAACGTCCAGCAGCTCTAATTCTTTGAGGTTGCTCAGGTTCTCTAGTTTGTGGATCAGATTGTCATAGAGATCTAGTTCTCACAGCGAGCTCAAGCTCTCAAGGTTTTCTATCTTTTTGTGAGGTTCTGTCTTAAGGAGAGCACTTTAGCCTTCTGTAGCACCTCCAGCCCTTCAATTTTACCAATAAGACAGTGAACAAGATCAACATCCTCTTCCTCTGGCTCCAAGGTTATAGTGTCCATGTCAACAGGGGACTCTTCTTTACTTGTGCCTGTAGGCTGACTTGGGTCCACGTCACCGTTGATACTCTTTGTTCTGGTCTCATCATCACCAGACTCCTCAGACTCACCCCTTCAATCCACTTCCATTTCTTGAAGTTCTCAAACAGACACAGAAGCCATGTTTTAAACACTCTAAAATTTAAAATACCAGCATTAAAAACAACAGCGAGTTTTTAAAATAAGAACAGAGAAGAAGAAAAGCAGCAATAGAGCTTCAATAATTCTCCTCTGACAGGAAGGAGGAACTTCACACCTCAGTAATCTGTTCATCTGGAGGTTTTTGTTCAGGCTGCAGGGATCATTTCTCACTGTGGTTCCATCCTTCCAGCAGCTGCAGTAGTAGAAGGCTGAATGACTGAGCTTAACCTGATTTATCTTCAACTCACAGCCATTCTGTGTGTTGCTCGCTGAGAAATCATCTTTCTGAGGATGATTGTAGCCTTTATCTATGTTAGAATTACTTGTATCAAATCTAAGTATCACTTTGAATGTTTCTGTGTCTTTCTTCTGGTACCAGAATACATAACTACCACCACACTGATCTGTTCCTCCACAGCTGAAGGAGACGCTCTGACGGGCTGTCCTGGTCAGAGTTAAATCATCCTGACTCAGCTGTGTTGCCATGGCAGCCAGCGCTGTAGAGACACAGACAGATAGATGAAGGTCAGTGGGACAGTGTTTGTTCCAGGTGTTGGCTCCTGATTGGCTGGAAACACTCACCTGAACACAGACAGCACAGAGCAGCAGCTGGGAGGAAAAGCATTTTGTGCAGTGGTGTTTCCTCTGGTGAACCTGGGGAGAAGTGGAGCTCTGATGCAGCTGAGGCCAAACAAGGACGAGCTGTGAGATCAGACGAGGACCACGTGGTTTCTAACGGCTCCTCAAAGCTCCCATCAGCCCCTGCTGCCCACAGATAAGACTGCTGCTGCTGATTGACAGCTCAGCTCAAGATGCTGGATGGTTTCATGTTTAAATCTAGTAAAATAGTTTAAAACTCATCAGCATCATTTTGTTAACAGCGTTTAACCTCCAAAACAAACCAGGACAAGTTTAAAGTAAGTTTTAGAGACTGGAGAGCAGGAAATAAAAGTCTCTCGGCTGGCCTGGGAACCCCTTGGGCTGGAGCTGGAGGAGGTGTCCGGGGAGAGGGACGTCTGGGCGTCTCTGCTGAGTCTGCTGCCCTCACGACCCGGTCCCGGATAAAGTGGAAGACGACGAGTACGAGGGTTTTTCTCTTGTTTCTTCCTTATTTTTCAGATTTAAACCTTTTCAACACAGATAATCTCACTGAGGCTCAACGTCTTATTTTCCAGTCTGGCCTGTTTTAAACTAACAGTTAAAAAATTATTTTATACAGAAAAACACTTTTAATGTGTATTAGTATTGATTTAATAAAAATTAAAATCCAAGCAATCAGTCAAACATATTGAGTTTTATAAATTATTGGATTCTTTTGCACAAATTACTTTCTTTCTTTATGAATCTTAAAAAATTACACATTTAGTTTTATTTCCATTCTTTAATTATTAATCACTGATAAATGTCAGGGTTTGAGAAACTTTGTCTTTGTTTCCTGCTGCTTACTCTGCTTCTACCCTAGATGGCGCTAAGAGCATTGTTGTGAGTGGTGACAGGTGTGCCCTGTTACCTCATTAAGGAGAAGAACATAAAGAGAGGTCGCTGCCAGTACTTCATTGCTTGTGTGTTAGCCTATGTGATAAACCCGAGCCTCCTGACCAAGTGATACTCTTAGTGATGTCATAATGAGGCTTTTTGAATCATAGAATCATTTTGAACCATTGTGTCATAAAGTGGTTCACTACCCAAAGGTTCATTCAGTTCCCTTGGATTACATCTACTGGCAGTTGTGATTGTTGCACCAAATTAAACCCTGCGAATGTGATGCACCTCTTGCATGATACCATAACTATAACACTACTGCATAGTTTAGGCTATAGGCTTTCTAATAAACACTTTGAATGTACATTAATTACCTTATTAGGTGGCACCAAATTGAAATATTCCTACACTTGGGAACGCTTCCTAGATGTTTGCTCCATGACAGAATAATCCACCAAAACTCCGAATATCCAAAAACGAGATCTGTTCGTAACGTATAATAAAGGTAGAGCGGGGATGTGAACCGGGGCTTGAGAGCATCTCAAAGACACTGAATCACACCAGATATTTGAAACTCCGCCATTCAACTCCAAGCAGTCAGCTGACTCGGTCTGAATGAAGCAGTGAAGTGGTTCACACGTGATCTGTGACGTCACATGAAGCAAGCTCTGGCCCACTGCTTCACCATAACTATCCTGTCGAGTTTGAAGCGTTGTTTGAAGCCTCTGTGTTAGAGTAACAATACTAGATACTCTTGTTTTTCTTGAAGTACTAGTACTTACCTTCGTTGTCTTCCCTCCTAGATTCCTGCCTGACTCTCAAGTCTGTTTCCAGCTGCTCCTGGCCACAGACACATCCACGACTCCTATGCTGAGATCCCTCAGACAAGAACCCATCTGGCAGCTCCGTGGCTTCTCTCATGTTCCTGGATCTAGACTCCAAGCGGACCCTGCTCACCCTCACCGCCATCTGGGAAAGATCCAAGGACGACTAAGAACTTGGTTCCTCACAAACGCAGCAAACACAGATACCTCTGAACCTCATACTGACCTCAAGGCCAACCTTACTTGGATCAGCAGATAAGGATCACCACTCTCAAGCCTTACATCTCTCCCCCTGGAGATTCTTCCACAACCCACCTCTAAGCAATTCACATCATTCTTCTTCAGTATTCATTCCTAGTCACTAACTCACCTGTCATCCTTCCATGCAGTCCTACCACGGACGGTTCCGGATTCCAGTCCTTTCCACTTCACCCTGCTAAAATAGAATCTATTAAAACTTATTCTGAGTCTCCCTGAGTGAGTTCCTGCATGTGTGTGAAAGCCGTGTCCAAAACAATGACAATAAAACTGTTTATTTTTATTGTTTTATAAAACTTCATGTTCTACTTTATTGCGTCTTTATTGTGAGTAAAGGCAACTGCGGCTCAGTAGGTAGATCAGTCCTGCTGCAACCTGAGAGTTGTGGGTTAGATTCCAGCTTCCAATTACATTATTTTCCATGAACTCTAAATACTGAATTGTTCCTCTAAAGGGGAAGTCGGCCTAAAAGGTTTCAGAACCAGAGGTCCAAGTAGAAGATAGCTGGTCGGATCAGGCACTTCAAGCTTCTGGAGATCTGCTCAGATATCAACCACAAACATCTTCTAAGCAAAGCAGCCATGAACATTTACTCAGTTTTAACTGTAAAACTTGACATTAAAACATAAATGTCTCTGGTTCAGACCCAGAACCATTCAATCTAAAATGATTCTGAACAATGCAGGAGACCAAACACAGAATAATCAGAACATCTGTTAAAGAAATGTTATTTACTGACTTATCTGATGTCCAGATGTTTGATCCAATAGCTCATGTTCTGGTTTGAGATTTGGTCTTGCAGTGGTGTGTCTGCACGTCTCTGGTTTCCCCCATGTATGCAGACTGGGTCGAGGCGGGGAGCACCAGCACCTGGCTGAGCCTGGGTGGGGAGATCAGGAAGCCTCCTGCTGGGAATAACGACCCCCCTGAAGCTGTTGTTCAGGGTTACAACTTCTGCAGAACCTGAACTCTGACCAACCTGGAAGCTGCTACAACATTATAATGAAGACAAGAAGGCAGTTCTCCTTGTTCAACCTTCTACTGACTTCTCATGGAGGGAAGAACATCACACATCTGATACTTTTACTAACTCAGACTTTCACATGGAATAAAGTAAAATAATCTGCTGGAATCTGATAAACATCAAGATCTGCTGGAAGTGTTTTCATGAAGAGCTCGTTAACATTAGGAAGAACTGATGGACTTCCTGCAGCTCTTGGATGCATTAAAATATGTTTGATATTTAGAAATTGTCAGGGGGATTTCCTCCTTCTTTTATGACCAAAATAAATAAAATCTGTAAAGAAAAATAAGGGAAAGAATGAAGAATCTTCCTGAGCTCAGTGTGTCTCTGAGATGGAGGTGAAATCAGTGATCCTGGGCTGTGGTTTACTGCTCTCTTTCTGTCACAAACACTGTTTGACATCAGTTCATCTGGAGGTTTTTGTTCAGGCTGCAGGGATCATTTCTCACTGTGGTTCCATACTTCAAGCAGCCGCAGTAGTAGGAGGCTGAATGATCGGGTTTAACTTTACTTATCTTCAGTTTACAGTCGTTCTGATTTATCTCAGCTGAGAAATCATTTTCCTGAGGATGATTGAAAGGTTTTTCTGCGCTACCACCAGTCAAGATATAAAGAATCGCTTTGAATGTTTCTGATTCTTTCTTCTGGTACCAGGTTACATCACTAGCACACTGATCCATTCCTCCACAGCTGAAGGAGACGCTCTGACCTTCTCTCCTGGTCAGAGTTAAATCATCCTGACTCAGCTGTGTTGCCATGGCAGCCAGCGCTGTAGAGACACAGACAGACAGGTGAAGGTCAGTGGGACAGTGTTTGTTCCAGGTGTTGGCTCCTGATTGGCTGGAAACACTCACCTGAACACAGACAGCACAGAGCAGCAGCTGGGAGGAAAAGCATTTTGTGCAGTGGTGTTTCCTCTGGTGAACCTGGGGAGAAGTGGAGCTCTGATGCAGCTGAGGCCAAACAAGGACGAGCTGTGAGATCAGACGAGGACCACGTGGTTTCTAACGGCTCCTCAAAGCTCCCATCAGCCCCTGCTGCCCACAGATAAGACTGCTGCTGCTGATTGACAGCTCAGCTCAAGATGCTGGATGGTTTCATGTTTAAATCTAGTAAAATAGTTTAAAACTCATCAGCATCATTTTCTTAACAGAGTTTAACCTCCAAAACAAACCAGGACAAGTTTAAAGTAAGTTTTAGAGACTGGAGAGCAGGAAATAAAGGTAGATATTTACAACAGCTCCACCTGCTGGACTGAATTGTTTTTGTCTTTGATCATTTAGTGCAAAGAGGATTTAAACCAGTTGGATTGTTCCTCAGAGATTAAGATTCAAACTTTCTCTGATGTTCAACATCTGCAGCGTTTAAAGCCAGAAACCTTTAGAGTGAATAAATGCTGAGAAACTGACCTGAAAATAAATGATTCTCCTTCCACCGTGATTCACACCACAGCCTGTTTTAGTCCACTGAAGGTGACATGACAGACATTTGATTTCACTTCAGTAACTTTTAATATGGTAATGCTAACCACTGCAGATGTTACCATGGTAACCAGTGAAACAGCTGTCTCCAGCAGACTCCATGGGTCCAGGCATTGTTCAGTAGATGGAGCTTCAATCCACAGAAACCATCAGATGTTCTCCATGAAGGTTTCTCCAAACATTCTTAACAGTTCTGATGTTTTAGGGGCTTAAAGCCTGATTTCTAAAGAAGTCTTTACTGGTTCCTTCTAGAAGGAGATCAGAGGAAACATCCCGAGTAACGGACCAGGATGTCTGGGTCAAACATCACAGGTTCTGGAGACAATCATCATATTTATGAGCTCTTGGATCTATTTGTTCTTACAGACCAGCCAGAACAACATGTCAGCAACCAGGAGGAGGTTCTCACTGATCCAAAGATCTGTAAGCAGCAGAGGAGCTCCAGTCTAGACCAGGAGGAACCAGAACCTTTACAGATACACCTGTTAAAGAGGTAACCAGAACTCAATGAGCTTTGTTCTGTAGAACAGAACCAGGTTAACTACACTGCTCAAAAAAATAAAGGGAAGACTTAAACAACACAATATAACTCCAAGTAAATCAAACTGTCCACTTAGGAAGCAACACTGAATATAATAAGACCAGAAAACAGTACTCCTCTGTCCTCCAACACCTTCACTTCTGACCTCCACATCTGTACTCCAACACCTCCACCTCTGTCCTCCAACAATCCACCCCTGTCCTCCAACACCTCCACCTCTGTCCTCCAACACCTCCAACTCTGTCCTCCAACACCTCCAACTCTGTCCTCCAACACCTCCAACTCTGTCCTCCAACACCTTCACTTCTGTCCTCCAACACCTCCACATCTGTACTCCAACACCTCCACCTCTGTCCTCCAACAATCCACCTCTGTCCTCCAACACCTCCACCTCTGTCCTCCAACACCTCCATCTCTGTCCTCCAACACCTCCACCTCTGTCCTCCAACACCTTCACTTCTGTCCTCCAACACCTCCACATCTGTACTCCAACACCTCCACCTCTGTCCTCCAACACCTCCACCTCTGTCCTCCAACAATCCACCTCTGTCCTCCAACACCTCCAACTCTGTCCTCCAACACCTCCACTTCCATCCTCCAACATGTCCACCGCTGTCCTCCAACATGTCCACCACTGTACTCCAACATGTCCACCACTGTCCTCCAACACCTCCACTTCCATCCTCCAACATGTCCACCTCTGTCCTCCAACACCTCCACTTCCATCCTCCAACATGTCCACCACTGTCCTCCAACACCTCCAACTCTGTCCTCCAACACCTCCAACTCTGTCCTCCAACACCTTCACTTCTGTCCTCCAACACCTCCACATCTGTACTCCAACACCTCCACCTCTGTCCTCCAACAATCCACCTCTGTCCTCCAACACCTCCACCTCTGTCCTCCAACACCTCCACCTCTGTCCTCCAACACCTCCACCTCTGTCCTCCAACACCTTCACTTCTGTCCTCCAACACCTCCACATCTGTACTCCAACAATCCACCTCTGTCCTCCAACACCTCCAACTCTGTCCTCCAACACCTCCAACTCTGTCCTCCAACACCTTCACTTCTGTCCTCCAACACCTCCACATCTGTACTCCAACACCTCCACCTCTGTCCTCCAACAATCCACCTCTGTCCTCCAACACCTCCACCTCTGTCCTCCAACACCTCCACCTCTGTCCTCCAACACCTCCACCTCTGTCCTCCAACACCTTCACTTCTGTCCTCCAACACCTCCACATCTGTACTCCAACACCTCCACCTCTGTCCTCCAACACCTCCACCTCTGTCCTCCAACAATCCACCTCTGTCCTCCAACACCTCCAACTCTCTCCTCCAACACCTCCACTTCCATCCTCCAACATGTCCACCTCTGTCCTCCAACACCTCCACTTCCATCCTTCAACATGTCCACCACTGTCCTCCAACATGTCCACCTCTGACCTCCAGCTGCAGACACTCTCCATCTACTCCAAACATCAGTCTCCAGATGGGACAATATTGATGACCAAGTGTTGCTCCTTCTCCTTCCTGTGAGTCCAGCTTTGTTCTCCTGATGTGTTTCCATTCCCAACTCAGACGCAGCTCTCACTCTGCTTCATGACACCATCAGCATCCAGGAAACCACAGACCACCATGCAGCATTCATGATCACAGGAGATTTCAGCAGCTGCAGCTCAGACTGAACACACTGAAGACTTTCAGCAAGACAACATCCCAACAAACAAGGAGACACACTGGGAGAGATGAGAGCTTTCATACATGATGTCTGCAGAGCTTCCTTCAGACCTGCTTTGGATCTTCAGAGCACATTTCTGATGTTTCTGCCAAGGATCCAGACAGGAGCTCAGAGCAACGTCTCCAAGACAGTTCAGGTATGATCTCCTGAACATCAGCTCATATTACAGGACTGTTTTCTTCTCATTCAGACACTTTTTAAATCTGCATCCAATCATGAAGAAGCAGCAAACTTTATTCCAGTTGATCCTGAGGACAACATGAAGATCTGAACTAACTCCCAGATCCAGTCCATGTGGACTAAAGTAGTGGACCGACCCACTGACTGACATCAACATCAGAACCATGCTGCTAGTGTGGCTAAAAGAGAAGAGAAGAAGAGACAGTCATGTTGATGTGAACATTAGAGAAACACATCATGGAGCTGAAATATGGTCCTGCTTCATCATTTGGACCGGTTCACCTCAGCTGACCCATTCAACAGCAGACTGGGTTTTGGAGCAGTCTTTCTCACTGTGTGGAGGGTTCTGGTACCACATCTTTGGTTCTGGAACCAGACTGTATGTTTCAGGTAAGAAACAACATTTATTGTTTTATTATAGAAGTTAAAATGTGTTTAAAGTCACTTTCTGCTGCTTCAGGATTTACGGGAACTTTTCTTTCTTTAATATAAAATCTCTGTTAAACTAAACTCAGTTTTCAGCTACTAATCCTGATGCTAAGAGGTTTTAAGGTTTAATCTTTTAAAACTGGTCCGATCTGTTAGTTTTAGTGAAAATATAGTGAATATAAACACTGAGCAACAAATATAAAAGGTTTTATTTTAGATGAAAGTAAAGAAAAACTTTACTTTGTAAAAAATATATATAGAAAATTAGTCTGCAACACATATAAAGTATTAATTAGTGAAGTAAGGAAATAAAACAGTCTGATATTTTATTTAACTGTAGATTAATTTAATGACGGTCGATAGTGAGACAGGCACCAACCCCCCCGCCGCCCTGCAGGTAGAAGCGCTTATAAATGATCAATTAAATGGATTAAAAGGAATAAAACTTTGAGGTTCTGTGGGAGTGAGTCCTGGTTCTGTAGTGAACTTTGTTCTGGACTGATGAGTAGTTCAGTGATCAGAGAATATTTGGGTTGAGAAAAATTACCGCCTTCCAGAATTCTTCTGTTTTTAATTTATTTTCACTCTTAGATCATATTTCAGAGCATCAAATAAAGTTTAAATGAGACAAAAATAACCTGAGAAATTACAAAAAACTGTTTGAAATTATTTTATTTATTCAGGGAATAAATCTATCTAAACCAACCTGGTTCTATGTGAAAAAAGTATTTACACCCTAAAAACTGGTTGTTGATCACCATCAGTGATCATGATAACTGGTAAATGAGTGTTTAACATCACTGTGGAGGAACTTTGACCCACTCTGCTCTGCAGAATTGATTTAATTCAGACACATCTGAGGGTTTTCCAGCTGGAACGGCCTGTTTACGGTTATGCTACATTATCTGATTCAGATCTACGTCCAGGCTTTGACTAGACCATGCCTAAATTGTTTTTTTTTTGTAATTTATTTATTATTTAAATATTTTATTTAATCATTTTCTTGAGTAATTAAGAGGTGGTCCTGAAGCATAAAGCAGACCCAGACCACCACACTACCACCACCGTGTTTGACTGTAGGTATGAGGTTCTGTTTCTGAAATGCTTGTTAGTTTTACACCAGATTTAACGGGACGCACACCTTCCAACAAAGTCCATTTTTGTCTCATCAGTCCACAGAATATTTTGGGGATCATCAAGAAGTTTTTCTTTTAAATGTGGCCTTTGTGTTCTTTTGGGTCAGCACTGGTTCTGTCCTTCGAACTCTACGATGGAGGCAATTTTTGCCCAGTCTCTCTTTCTTATTGTTGAATCATGACCTCTGACCTTAACTGGGGCAGTGAGGCCTGCAGAACTTATATGTTGTTCTGGGTTCTTCTGGGAACTCTTTGGAACAAAGATTTCTCTTTGGGCTGGAAATGATGCTGAAGTTTGACCGAGTTCTTACTGTTAGTGATCTTAGTATTAATGGTGTCCTGGTTCATCTACGGCTCAGTCCTTTTTAAACCGTATTGACTCTGTTAATCTTGTGCAGTCTGTGATGGGTCCCACGCCTGAACATGGACACAGTTGATCTGGTTTCATCTCATGGTTTACTTGTTTGTAACCTGGTGATTAGTGATCCAGTGTTTTTGGACCACATGCCTGTTTTATTTGAGATGAACCTGTCCTGCATTAAAGCTAAACTCGGTTCTGTCGTGTTTTTAACTCTTCCACTGCTGGTCAGTTTTCATCTGTTTATAATGAAGTGTGCCATCCCAGAGATGGTGCAATAAACCTGATGATCTCACCTCATGCTTTACCTCCACCTACAAAACAGTTCTGGGTTCTGTGGGTCCATTAAAAATCAGGCATCCTAGACCCAAGTCTGAGTCCTGGTTAAATTCTGACACTCAGGCTGCAAGGAGAGAGCTGAGCGCAGATGGAAGACTGATAAATTACAGGTCGGTCCAAATATGAAAGGAGTGCTGGTGTTAAACACCAGTCTGATGTGATTGCATCAGATGTTACAATCCTTGTGTTTTATTTAAAACTATTGATTTTGTTCTAAATGAACCCACACTCAGACTGGACTGAACCTCGCCTGCTGCAGGTGAAAAGATTTCCCAGTTTTTCATTGAGAAAGTCACTTCCACCGGGGCCCAGATATCACATGACCCCTCAGTCTCTGTGCCTTGCTCTGCTAGGTCTGACAGCTTTGAACCTGTGACTCTGTCGTCTCTGCAGGAGGTGGTCAGTCAGTTAAAGCCAGCAGGTTCTCCAGATGATGCTGTTCCTTCTTCATTATTTAAAGAGGTTTTCCTCACTGTAGACCTTTGGCCCTTGCAGCTGTCCAGCCTCTGATTAGGAAACCCACTCTTGACCCTCTGTTCTTCCTAATTATAGGTCAATCTCTAAACTGTTGTTTCTTCTGAAAGCCCTTGAGAAGGAAGTCTACAACCAAATAATGTCATTAATGAAAGAGCAGAACATTTTAGAGGTTTTACAGCCTGGTTTTAAATCTTTACACAGTACAGAATCAGTCCTTTTAAAGGTTTTTAACGACAGATTAAAGACGGGGGGCATCAGCGGTGCAGCTCTAGACCAGTTTAGCTCAGAGGAGACCGAGCTTTTCCTGCAGCAGCTCCTAGATGATGGAACAACCTTCTCTTGGACATCAGACAGGCCTCTACTCTGTCTGCTTTTAAATCCCTTCTTTAAACCCATCTCTTCTCCCTGACCTTTGACACCATCTGAGATGTTAACTTTTAAATCGTTTAAATTGTTTTATTTTAAGTTTTGTTTTTATCTGTTTCCATTTTACTCCATTCTGATTAATTGTTTTATTAATTTTAGGAGCTTTTGATTTAATTATTGCTTTCTTATTGCATCATGTCACTGCTGTTTCATTTACTCTGTGTACAGCAGGCTGGTTCTGAGGGCGTTTAAAGTCCTCTTTAAATAAAGCTGGTATGGTTTAATACATTTATAATAAATGAAATTATCAGCTTAAAACAACTTTTTGTATTTTCTCAGTTTATCTTTGAAACATTTATGTTTAATTAAACAAAACCAGAACAAATCTGTGAGGGTGTAAATACTTTTTCTCAGCTCTGTAGCTGCTGCTGACTGTATCTGTTCTGCTTGTTGCTGTTTTCTTCAGGTAAATCGGTGAAGAAACCCGAGGTGACTGTGTGCTCGGTGAAAACAGAACCCACCATGGAGGGAAAGACCGCTCTGATGTGTCTGGCCTCAGACATGTTTCCTCCTCTGGTCCAGATCTCCTGGAAAAGGCAGGAGAAGAACAACAAGCAGGAGCAGCTGCCCCCTGCTGAGGAGAAACAGGTGGAGTTCAGCGGGTCAGAACGTTCTGCCATGGTCAGGCTGGTTAATGATGATACTCTCTACAATTATGAATACATCTGTGAAGTTATACATGAGGGCGGCAAAGTGAGGAACCAAACCCTGACCCAAGGTAAGAAAAGCAGAAGATCAGTTCAGCAGTGATTCAGCTTCATAAGAAGACTGGGACATTTCACACCATGATTGACCTGTTGGACTTCTTTTTCTTCTAGAATTTCCAGATCCAACAATCGCATCTCCACCAGGAGCAGTACCTCCACGTTCTGGTCCACCAGCAGGTTCTGTCCCTCCTCAGCTGCCAGTGAAGCTGTCAGTGTCCTTCCAGTCTCAGTGCAGGGTGAAGCTGCTCTGCCTGCTCTACACGGTACTGATAGTGAAGAGTCTGGTGTACTGCTGTGGACTCTCTCTGCTGATGATGCTCAGAACCAAGGGACCGTCCACCATCTGAACACCTGCTGACTCACTGTTTTCTCTCCAACTTTTAGTACCATCACATCTCAGCGATTTATCTCATTCACCACTTTAATCAGTATTAACAAATGTTATTAAAGACAAACTAGAAAATAAATTTGATTTCATTTTGCTGCTTTTTATTCAAATAATTATTTCTTGCTTTTTATTTTTTATACACTGTAAACACAGAGTGTTAAAGGTTCTGAACATTTATTATTCAGTATTTTAATAAACTTAAAATGATAATTTTTGTGTAAATTTCTCATTTTTACATCAACAATGTTTAAATGGTTTAAATGTAATTAATTGATATATTTTTGATAGAAAGTCTAGCAAACAGTGTTGATATCCAGCAGGTCCACCTGTTGGTCCTCTGATGGTTTAGTTTGTGTCTGAATCATCTCACAGTGAGAATGTGAGACTCTACGCTGATGACACTGTTGTTTCCACACATCAACAAACAGCAGAACGAGCTGCTTTGAAGCTCCAGCTGCACATCTTAAAAACTACAGGCATGTCTCTCTTTAATGTCCAAACATCTGGAGAAGTGTTGGCAGAACAGCTCATTTCTTTTATGGGAGAACATGAGATCTTTGACAAATTTAAGTCTGGCTTTCATAAGCTCCACTCTACATAAAAGGCCTTTTTCAAAGTTTCTAGTGACATTTTGATGTCGGTTGACTCTGCAGCTCCACTGTAATGGTTCTACTGGATCTTACTTCTGATTTTGACACTGTAGATCACAGTATTTTGATTAACAGGCTCAGAGATGTAGTTGCTCTATCAGGTGTAGCTCTAGAATGGTTTTACTCGTATCTTTCTGGAAGAACATTCTGTGTTTTTGCCAAATCATGTCAGACTCCGAGAGCCTACCATGTGGGGTGCCACAGGGCTCAGTCATGGGACCTATTCTGTTTATTTTGTTTATTTTCCCTCTAGGCCAAATAATCAAAATGTTTTCTGATGTGTCTTATCATTTCTATGCTGATGATATTCAGCTCCACTAATAAACTCATTTAATAGTATCAAACAGGGGCTCTATGACAACTACTTGCAGGTAAACTCTGATACGACTGAGACCTTAATTATTTCCCCTGAGAAACAATTTAGTGCCTCAAGCAGCATCTTGGTGTGTTAGCCTCTTCTGTCAAACCAAACATCAGAAACCTTGGGAATATTTTCCACTCTGCCAGGTCATTGGAGGGCCATTCTCACAGATTAATCAGAAACTGTTGTCGTCAGCTAAAAATATTTTTATGCTTTGAACTCTGGTGTCAAAATCTGAATTATAGAAGATTTCTTGTGCTTTTATTTAATCTCTTCTTGATTATTGTGACATCCTTTTTATGGGTCTCAGAAGGAAAGATCTTGACCATCTTCAGTCGGATCAGAATGCTGCTGCAGCTTTTAACCACACACTAAAAAGACAGCACATTACTCCAGTTTTAATCTCTTTACAATGGCTACTGGTACATTTTAGAATTAATTTTAATATTTAGTATTTACTTTTAGAGTCCTGTGTGGACAAGCCCAGCCTCTATCTGTGACCTTCTAGAGCCCTGCACCTCTTCTTGCAGTCTGAGATCTTCCAGTCAAAGACTGCTGATGGTTCCATTAAACCCATTTTAAGACCAGAGGACATAAATACTTCAGAGCTGTGGCCCCAGACTGAGGAAGGTGTTGCCTCCATCTTTAAGCTGTCTTGGTTCTGTTGGTTCTTTTAGGAAGCAGTTGAAGACTCATTTATTTTGACTGACTTTTAACTTGTTTTATGCTGTATGATGTTACATGTTTGCTGTTTTATTTATTATTTTTATCATTTATGTTTTTATTCTTGTGTTTATTATAAATCACTTTCTAGTTTTTGACCCGTGAAACGTGCTAAATAAATAAAATGTACTTACATACTCCTGAGCTGATTCACTTTACAATTAATTAGCTACAGTTTTAATTTAGATAAAACAGAGAAAATGTTTCCAGGAAGCAGAAACAAACCACAGAGATGGAGGGCAGATGATGAGTTTGTAGAGCAGCAGATATGAATCTGTTCTCAGTGGTTATTAGAACAGAACAAACTGCTGACAGCCAATCAAACCTCCTTCCTGCAGCTGTGTGGGTTTGTGCTCTGCAGCCTCCACACCGTTAGCTGTGGCTTTTCACTTTAATAACACGATGACAGTTACAAGCATCGACTGAGCTGAAAGAATCAGTCCAGGAAGCACCTGTGGTCTTCATCTGGGAGAGAAACATCTCAAACCCTGAACTCAGAGCTGATCCATCAACTCTGATCAGACTGAAAACAGCTGAATCTGTTTAATGATGATTATTCATTCTAATAATCATCATTAAACCAAAACCTGAATCTAAATTATGATCAAACTTTTCTGTATTTGTCGATGATGCAACAGGAGAGATTTCAGCTGCAGGAAGAAACAAAGCAGCCGACTGTACTTCTGTTCTCACTGATCAGAGCAACACAAACCACACTGAGACAGACACACAAACCACCGACACAAACAAGTCATGTTGTTTTGTTCCTCTGAAGACAAAAGCAGGACCAGACGTCCATGTTGCTTCAGCTCCAGTCTCATTATTTCAGTGGCTGATAGTTGAATAAAAAACCTCCTGCAGAGCCGTCAGAGGAGTCTGGACGTCTCAATCAGAGCTGAACTTTGGTTCAGTTCACTTCAAACTGGTTCTGTCTCTGTGGACCTGCTCTCCACTGGTTTCCATCAGACTCACCACACAAAGTATTCAGAGTCACTGCTGACAGCTTCAGTTCTTCAGCTGCTCTCATGTTTAGTGGAGTCCCTCAGGGCTCAGTTCTTGGTTCTGTTATTGACCATTTCAGCCCAGTGTCCCAGCATTGTTCCACTGGTGATTCTGTTCTATGTCTCATTAGAACTAAAGTCAGAACAATCTGGGTTCTCTGCATCCCTGCCTTCCTCCCATTAGGAACCATATTCTTATTTCCTGGAACTAAACCCAGATCAGACTGAAGTCCGTTCTATTGGACCTGATAGTTGTTCTAACAGTGTCACAGTCACACCTTAAACAACCAACAAAAAGCTCTCAGATGGAAACTTGGCAGATGTTTCTAATCAGTAGCTGAACTTCAACCAGCACATTAAGGTTCTTGTTCAGTCCTGCTGTTTACGGCGGCCCACTCATTACACACCTTCATTTAAGGTTCTGTTGAAATCCTACATGTTCTGTCTCTACTTTACATGTCAGACCTCTGAACCCCTCATTCTGGACCTTGACCCCTCAGATCACAGACTCAGCTGTTGGTTAAAGATCCTCGGTTCAGACTTAGAACAAAGAGAACCATGTTTTTACTGTTTTAGCTTCAAGAACGTGGAACAAATTCTCCATCAGCATCAGAACAGCTCAGATAGAGCTGGTTTACAAGACTTTAAACACCTTCATGTTTATATTCTTCATCTATAATTATAAATTGGTTTTCAGTAAATATGTTTTTATTGAATATGATGGTCTAAACTAGATTATTATGGGATAGAATTGGACTGTTGTCTGAACTGAGTCATTTTCTCAGTAAAAGAGTCTCCATCTTCCTGATTTTATGTTTAAAAACTAAATGAAACAAAAATGTGTATTTGATGAAGGTCTTGTGGGTCCTTGACTCAGACCGGTTCTGTAGAAATTGAGCAGATTGTCCTGAAGCTTCTCAGCATGTTGCTCATCAGCCACAGTGTGAGATGAAATATGTCGGGACAAAGACTCCTGGTTTGATGGACCATTGAAGAACAAACACAAACAGTTTATGTGGTCATTTTGGCCACAAGAAGGTTTAATAATTATTTGTCCATAAAGTTGTGTTACAATGAAAGAAAAATGACCAAACTGATGACAAACAATCAAATATGGAGCAGACAGAAATGATCAGAGAGGATCTAAATCAAACTATAAAGTTATTAGAACACAGATTACAGCCCAGGACAGAAATATTTCCTCATCTGGATGGAAATCCTTACAGAAACTCTGTGAAGCTGCAATAAACAGATTCTCTTCATGATCGACTTCAACGCATCATAAGAAGCTTTAAAACAAACAATCAGTAACAATGAAAGGAGGAAAAGTTGGAGAGAAAACAGTGAGTCAGCAGGTGTTCAGATGGTGGACGGTCCCTTGGTTCTGAGCATCATCAGCAGAGAGAGTCCACAGCAGTACACCAGACTCTTCACTATCAGCACCGTGTAGAGCAGGCAGAGCAGCTTCACCCTGCACTGAGACTGGAAGGACACTGACAGACACACAGAGACACAGAGACCTGAGACATCTAGAAATCCAGGTGATGATGAGCTGAAGATGATCATGTATTTGTCAGCAGGAGATCTTACAGTCAGCTTGCTGCAGAGCTGCCAGGTCTGGTCTCTCTGGAGGACAGGAGGCTGCTGGAGCTGGAAGCTCTGGAACAGAAAAGGAGTCAAATGTTTGGAGTTGCAGTGAGAAATGTCCGTCCTCTGCTCCTCTGCTCTCTTTGA
This sequence comes from Girardinichthys multiradiatus, assembly GCF_021462225.1. Taxonomy (NCBI): domain Eukaryota; kingdom Metazoa; phylum Chordata; class Actinopteri; order Cyprinodontiformes; family Goodeidae; genus Girardinichthys; species Girardinichthys multiradiatus. Next base: position 45,106,279 of record NC_061799.1, read on the forward strand.
CAGCGTCTCCACATGAAGCTGAATCACTGCTGAACACAGTCACCAAGCCTTCATTACCTTGTAGTGTTTGGGCCTCCACTCTGCCTCCCTCATGCTGGACAGAGCAGCTGTATTTAGATGAGCCGTTCTCCTGCCGATCCACCAGTAAGATGGAGGCGGTGCGACCCGACTCTCTGAGCTCCAGCTGCTCTCCCTCAACAGGGGGCAGATCCTCCAGATCACCGTCCTTCTTCTGTCTTTTCCAGGAGATCTGGACCAGAGGAGGAAACATGTCTGAGGCCAGACACAGCAGGGAGCTCTTCCCCTCCAGGTGGGCTCTGGATGCTGCTGGGTACACGCTCACCACGGGCTTCACTACCTTCTCATCTGAAGTTGGACAGCAGCAACAAGCAGCACAGACACACATTGACACAGTCAGCAGCAGCTTCCAGCACTGCACTGCATTCAGTCTGATCCTGGAAACTACATGGACTCTGATCACTAAACTACTCATCAATACAGCACAAAGTTACCTGCAGACACTGGATCCACCTTCACATCAAACACTAACTCATGGCAGCTCCACCAGAGGTTATTATTCTGAAGGAACGCTACTCTTACTGGAGAACATTTCTGGTTCCTCTCCCCACCTCCAGTTACTTCACTGAATGAAGAAAACATGTTTGACCCAGAAATGCAGCAGAACCAGACAAACACCTACAGCTGATGTTAAAGTGAGACTTCTTCTCCACAATCTTCATGGTTCTGATGTTGGTTTCTCTCTGCTGGGCCTGCTGGGCCAGATGGAGGTCAGGTGAACATACAGTAAACAGTAGATATCGTCACTGGAGGACCTTTGACCTGTTCTTGGGGTTAACTGTGGTCCAGTAGGTAGACCAGTCATCTGGAAACCTGAGAGTTGTGGGTTTGATTCCAGCTTCCTCATGTCAATGTGCCCCTGAGCAAGGCACTTAACCCCAGGTTGCTACCGATCTGCGTGTCGCTGAATGAATGTGTGAGTTAGTGAGTGTGACTGGGTGAACGTGGTTCTGGTGTAAAGAGCTTTGAGTGGTCGGTATGAGTAGAACAGTTCTATATAAATTCAGTCCATTTACCATTCTAACATATATATACAGTCATATTTAACACATTAGAATCTGGTTCTGATCAGGCCCGTTTGTCAGATTAGAACCTTTAGAAAATAACAACCTTTCAGCAGGTATTAAACATACTTCTCATTAATCCCACATTTCTGTATTAAATGTTTTTATTGGTCTGATGTAATATTCTGATTTTAAATGCTGTGTTTTCATTGGCTGGAAGCAGAAAATCATCATAATTAACAGAAATAAAGACTTAAAACATCCGTCTGTGTGAAATTAATCTATATAATGTGTTTCACTTAGTGATGGAGTTACTGGAATAAATCAGCTGTTCAATAATATTTTCATTTATTGAATATGACTGGATATTAACTACTGGAAGAACTGGTTTTTAAAAAGCTTCATGTTGTAAAAAATTAGATCAGTTTCTTCTGCCTGAATTTCTTTTCTAATAATGTTATTTATTTTTACTCATTTCTGATTTTATTCTTTAAAATACCAGAATCTACGGAGGCCATAAAGGGACTTTGAAGGGAAAATAAATACATAAAGTTTCATGTTGGCACCAGATACTTTCTACCAATTCATTGTGTGACTCTCAGGATCTTTCAGAGTGTTTCAGGCTGCTGTGTTCATTGAACTGGAAATACGTGACCTAATGGTGCTATATTTCCAGTTTGGGCTGCAGACAAAGACATTGCTGCGTTGCTTGCCAGACGTCACCGTTATGTTGTTTCAGAACCACATTTAAAACTAATCTGAAGCTGGAGAAAGTATTTGGTGCACAGGTGAAATGATCTGCTGCACCAGAACCTTTATTATTTCTTTTCCCTTCAATGTCCCTTAATGAGCTCCGTAAGAATCTACACCTAATTATATATTTTAGTTTTCCATCATTTTCACAAATTAAATCAGATGTTCTGATCCAACAGTTACTCAGAACCTCTGAGCTTCAATCATCTGATCATTAATCATCATAAAATGTCAAATTACATTTTAATGTAGTTTTCTATCATTCATATTTATAAACTAACATATTTAACAACAAAGAATATTAAAATAAAAAATTTTCTCGTTGAAGTTTAGATTTTTTTAAATGAATCAAGTTTATAAAAATCTTGAAATAAAATATGATGAAATTTTTCTATATTTAATTTTTCTGAAGTAATTTTGCTGAAAAGCTGCAGATTTCTGACATTTATCTGATTTAATGAATAAAATAATAAAATGTTTAAAAAGCTCAGTGATAAAATCATATTAATATTTGTTCAAGATAAGCTGGTAAAATATTAAATCTGCATGTCCAACATGTCAATAAAATACTTTTTATTTTTATTTATGTCAGAAATGAAAACGCAGACATTTTATGAATGTTTCACAATTTTTCTCATGTTTGATCTTTTGTTTTATTATTTTTCTGTTTGATTTAATAGAAACAAAGTTTAATAACTTTAACCCACAGCTTTAATAACCTGAGTTGTTTTAATTCATCATAAAATTATTTAACTAAAATTATTTATTTCATGTTATATGATTAAAATCTTTTATTTCTTTCTCTTTTTATTGAATAGCTTTTCTACATATATATATTTCATTAAACTGAAACTTGATTTTTGTTATTTATATGTATAATATATATATTTATATATTTATTATAATGTTAAAATATTTTTTATTCTGAATAATAATAAACAGAAAATCTTTAATGTGAAAACATCCGTCTCATTCAGTCATTAATAAAGATAAAATATTAATAAAAGTCCAAATTAAAACACCATCTTCATCATTTCACAGTAAAATATTTCATGGATCAAACATTTTGACTCTAAATCATATTTTTCAAGGTTTTTATGGAACAAGTTTTCTTTATTTGATGGAAATCAGACAGAAAACCAGGCAGAGAAAAGGAAGCTGTGCAGTAAACGGGCCGGGCTCCGAGTTCTGACCCAGAACCGCTGCATCCAGGCCCAACAGTGTGAGAACCTGGTGCAGCTGCTCTACCCACTGATCCAACCTGCAGCCACACTGAACACGGGTCAGAACCAGGACGCTAAAAGCATTTGATTCATGGCAGGAAAATGTTTCTGTTGCTCGACTCTGAAAACTCAGAAACTTTGGAAGTTTGAACTCATTGAAACATTTTTACATCGTTGCTGATCAGATCACATTTAGGGTTTTATTACCAGGGAAACTTTCCAACCTTTAAAAGTTAAATCTTTGATACATTCAGAGACATTTTTCATCTTTTTCTGTCTAAATTATATTTTCATTTGATGCATTTTCAGCAGATTAAACAGGATTATTAAAATGATCAAATAATAAGTAGTTTGAAATCCTGAAGCAGCAGAAAGTGACTTTAAACACATTTTAACTTCTATAATAAAACAATAAATGTTGTTTCTTACCTGAAACATACAGTCTGGTTCCAGAACCAAAGATGTGGTACCAGAACCCTCCACACAGTGAGAAAGACTGCTACAAAAACCTGTCTGCTGTTTTCTGGTCTTATTATATTCAGTTTTTCACTGTCAGCTACATGAAACACTGAGTTTTAGCAGTTAGTAAATGTATAAAGAATATTTGACAGTAATTAGACGTTTATAAACAATATCAGCAGATATTACAGGGTTAGAGTTACTGAGAGTTTGGTTCCAGAACCAAAGATGTGGTACCAGAACCCTCCACACAGTGAGAAAGACTGCTCCAAAACCCAGTCTGCTGTTGAATGGGTCAGCTGAGGTGAACCGGTCCAAATGATGAAGCAGGACCATATTTCAGCTCCATGATGTGTTTCTCTAATGTTCACATCAACATGACTGTCTCTTCTTCTCTTCTCTTTTAGCCACACTAGCAGCATGGTTCTGATGTTGATGTCAGTCAGTGGGTCGGTCCACTACTTTAGTCCACATGGACTGGATCTGGGAGTTAGTTCAGATCTTCATGTTGTCCTCAGGATCAACTGGAATAAAGTTTGCTGCTTCTTCATGATTGGATGCAGATTTAAAAAGTGTCTGAATGAGAAGAAAACAGTCCTGTAATATGAGCTGATGTTCAGGAGATCATACCTGAACTGTCTTGGAGACGTTGCTCTGAGCTCCTGTCTGGATCCTTGGCAGAAACATCAGAAATGTGCTCTGAAGATCCAAAGCAGGTCTGAAGGAAGCTCTGCAGACATCATGTATGAAAGCTCTCATCTCTCCCAGTGTGTCTCCTTGTTTGTTGGGATGTTGTCTTGCTGAAAGTCTTCAGTGTGTTCAGTCTGAGCTGCAGCTGCTGAAATCTCCTGTGATCATGAATGCTGCATGGTGGTCTGTGGTTTCCTGGATGCTGATGGTGTCATGAAGCAGAGTGAGAGCTGCGTCTGAGTTGGGAATGGAAACACATCAGGAGAACAGAGCTGGACTCACAGGAAGGAGAAGGAGCAACACTTGGTCATCAATATTGTCCCATCTGGAGACTGATGTTTGGAGTAGATGGAGAGTGTCTGTAGGTGGAGGTCAGAGGTGGACATGTTGGAGGACAGAGGTGGACATGTTGGAGGACAGTGGGGAACATATTGGAGGATGGAAGTGGAGGTGTTGGAGGACAGAGGTGGAGGTGTTGGAAGACAGAGGTGGATTGTTGGAGGACAGAGGTGGAGGTGTTGGAGGACAGAGGTGGATTGTTGGAGGTCAGAGGTGGAAGTTTTGGAGGACAGAGGTGGAGGTGTTGGAAGACAGAGGTGGATTGTTGGAGGACAGTGGTGGACATGTTGGAGGTCAGAGGTGGACATGTTGGAGGACAGAGGTGGACATGTTGCAGGTCAGAGGTGGAAGTTTTGGAGGACAGAAGTGGACATGTTGCAGGTCAGAGGTGGAGGTTTTGGAGGACAGAGGTGGAGGTGTTGGAGGTCAGAGGTGGACATGTAGGAGGTCAGAGGTGGAAGTTTTGGAGGACAGAGGTGGACGTGTTGGAGGACAGAGGTGGAGGTGTTGGAGGACAGTGGTGGACATGTTGGAGGTCAGAGGTGGAAGTTTTGGTGGACAGAGGTGGAGGTGTTGGAGGTCAGAGGTGGACATGTTGGAGGTCAGAGGTGGACATGTTGGAGGTCAGAGGTGGACATGTTGGAGGACAGAGGTGGACATGTTGGAGGAAAGAGGTGGACATGTTGCAGGTCAGAGGTGGAAGTTTTGGAGGACAGAGGTGGAGGTGTTGGAGGTCAGAGGTGGAAGTGTTGGAGGACAGAGGTGGAAGTTTTGGAGGACAGAGGTGGAGGTGTTGGAGGTCAGAGGTGGACATGATGGAGGACGGAGGCGGACATGATGGAGGACGGAGGTGGAGGTGTTGGAGGACAAAGGTGGACATGTTGGAGGATGGAGGTGGACATGATGGAGGACGGAGGCGGACATGATGGAGGATGGAGGCGGACATGATGGAGGACGGAGGTGGAGGTGTTGGCGGTCAGAGGTGGACATGATGGAGGACGGAGGTGGAGGTGTTGGAGGACAAAGGTGGACATGATGGAGGACGGAGGCGGACATGATGGAGGACGGAGGTGGAGGTGTTGGAGGACAAAGGTGGACATGATGGAGGACGGAGGTGGAGGTGTTGGAGGACAGAGGTGGACATGATGGAGGACGGAGGCGGACATGATGGAGGACGGAGGTGGAGGTGTTGGAGGACAAAGGTGGACATGTTGGAGGATGGAGGTGGACATGATGGAGGACGGAGGCGGACATGATGGAGGACGGAGGTGGAGGTGTTGGACGACAGAGGTGGACATGATGGAGGACGGAGGCGGACATGATGGAGGACGGAGGTGGAGGTGTTGGAGGACAAAGGTGGACATGTTGGAGGATGGAGGTGGACATGATGGAGGATGGAGGCGGACATGATGGAGGACGGAGGTGGAGGTGTTGGAGGACAGAGGTGGACATGTTGGAGGACAGAGGTGGACATGTTGGAGGACAGAGGTGGACATGTTGGAGAATGGAGGTGGACATGATGGAGGACGGAGGCGGACATGATGGAGGACGGAGGTGGAGGTGTTGGAGGACAGAGGTGGAGGTGTTGGAGGACAAAGGTGGACATGTTGGAGGACAGAGGTGGACATGTTGGAGGATGGAGGTGGACATGTTGGAGGATGGAGGTGGACATGATGGAGGATGGAGGCGGACATGATGGAGGACGGAGGTGGAGGTGTTGGCGGTCAGAGGTGGACATGTTGGAGGACAGAGGTGGACATGTTGGAGGACAGAGGTGGACATGTTGGAGGATGGAGGTGGACATGATGGAGGATGGAGGCGGACATGATGGAGGACGGAGGTGGAGGTGTTGGAGGACAGAGGTGGAGGTGTTGGAGGACAAAGGTGGACATGTTGGAGGACAGAGGTGGACATGTTGGAGGACAGAGGTGGACATGTTGGAGGATGGAGGTGGACATGTTGGAGGATGGAGGTGGACATGTTGGAGGATGGAGGTGGACATGTTGGAGGATGGAGGTGGACATGATGGAGGATGGAGGCGGACATGATGGAGGACGGAGGTGGAGGTGTTGGAGGATGGAGGTGGACATGGTGGAGGACGGAGGCGGACATGATGGAGGACGGAGGTGGAGGTGTTGGCGGTCAGAGGTGGACATGTTGGAGGACAGAGGTGGACATGTTGGAGGAAGGAGGTGAACATGTTGGAGGATGGAGGTGGACATGATGGAGGACGGAGGCGGACATGATGGAGGACGGAGGTGGAGGTGTTGGAGGACAGAGGTGGACATGTTGGAGGATGGAGGTGGACATGATGGAGGACGGAGGCGGACATGATGGAGGACGGAGGTGGAGGTGTTGGAGGACAGAGGTGGACATGTTGGAGGACAGAGGTGAACATGTTGGAGGACAGAGGTGGACATGTTGGAGGACAGAGGTGGACATGTTGGAGGATGGAGGTGGACATGATGGAGGAGGCGGACATGATGGAGGACGGAGGTGGAGGTGTTGGCGGTCAGAGGTGGACATGTTGGAGGACAGAGGTGGACATGTTGGAGGAAGGAGGTGAACATGTTGGAGGATGGAGGTGGACATGATGGAGGACGGAGGCGGACATGATGGAGGACGGAGGTGGAGGTGTTGGAGGACAGAGGTGGACATGTTGGAGGATGGAGGTGGACATGATGGAGGACGGAGGCGGACATGATGGAGGACGGAGGTGGAGGTGTTGGAGGACAGAGGTGGACATGATGGAGGACGGAGGCGGACATGATGGAGGACGGAGGTGGAGGTGTTGGAGGACAAAGGTGGACATGTTGGAGGATGGAGGTGGACATGATGGAGGACGGAGGCGGACATGATGGAGGACGGAGGTGGAGGTGTTGGAGGACAGAGGTGGACATGATGGAGGACGGAGGCGGACATGATGGAGGACGGAGGTGGAGGTGTTGGAGGACAAAGGTGGACATGTTGGAGGATGGAGGTGGACATGATGGAGGACGGAGGCGGACATGATGGAGGACGGAGGTGAAGGTGTTGGAGGACAGAGGTGGACATGTTGGAGGACAGAGGTGGACATGTTGGAGGACAGAGGTGGACATGTTGGAGGATGGAGGTGGACATGATGGAGGACGGAGGCGGACATGATGGAGGACGGAGGTGGAGGTGTTGGAGGACAGAGGTGGAGGTGTTGGAGGACAAAGGTGGACATGTTGGAGGACAGAGGTGGACATGTTGGAGGATGGAGGTGGACATGTTGGAGGATGGAGGTGGACATGATGGAGGATGGAGGCGGACATGATGGAGGACGGAGGTGGAGGTGTTGGCGGTCAGAGGTGGACATGTTGGAGGACAGAGGTGGACATGTTGGAGGACAGAGGCGGACATGATGGAGGACGGAGGTGGAGGTGTTGGAGGACAAAGGTGGACATGTTGGAGGATGGAGGTGGACATGATGGAGGACGGAGGCGGACATGATGGAGGACGGAGGTGAAGGTGTTGGAGGACAAAGGTGGACATGTTGGAGGATGGAGGTGGACATGATGGAGGACGGAGGCGGACATGATGGAGGACGGAGGTGGAGGTGTTGGAGGACAAAGGTGGACATGTTGGAGGATGGAGGTGGACATGATGGAGGACGGAGGCGGACATGATGGAGGACGGAGGTGAAGGTGTTGGAGGACAGAGGTGGACATGTTGGAGGACAGAGGTGGACATGTTGGAGGACAGAGGTGGACATGTTGGAGGATGGAGGTGGACATGATGGAGGACGGAGGCGGACATGATGGAGGACGGAGGTGGAGGTGTTGGAGGACAGAGGTGGAGGTGTTGGAGGACAAAGGTGGACATGTTGGAGGACAGAGGTGGACATGTTGGAGGATGGAGGTGGACATGTTGGAGGATGGAGGTGGACATGATGGAGGATGGAGGCGGACATGATGGAGGACGGAGGTGGAGGTGTTGGACGACAGAGGTGGAAGTGTTGGAGGACAAAGGTGGACATGTTGGAGGACAGAGGTGGACATGTTGGAGGACAGAGGTGGACATGTTGGAGGATGGAGGTGGACATGTTGGAGGATGGAGGTGGACATGTTGGAGGATGGAGGTGGACATGTTGGAGGATGGAGGTGGACATGATGGAGGATGGAGGCGGACATGATGGAGGACGGAGGTGGAGGTGTTGGAGGACAGAGGTGGAGGTGTTGGAGGACAGAGGTGGACATGTTGGAGGTGGATGTGTCTTATTTTCCAGTCTGGCCTGTTTTAAACTAACAGTTAAAAAATCATTTTATACAGAAAAACACTTTTAATGTGTATTAGTATTGATTTAATAAAAATTAAAATCCAAGCAATCAGTCAAACATATTGAGTTTTATAAATTATTGGATTCTTTTGCACAAATTACTTTCTTTCTTTATGAATCTTAAAAAATTACACATTTAGTTTTATTTCCATTCTTTAATTATTAATCACTGATAAATGTCAGGGTTTGAGAAACTTTGTCTTTGTTGCCTGCTGCTTACTCTGCTTCTACCCTAGATGGCGCTAAGAGCATTGTTGTGAGTGGTGACAGGTGTGCCCTGTTACCTCATTAAGGAGAAGAACATAAAGAGAGGTCGCTGCCAGTACTTCATTGCTTGTGTGTTAGCCTATGTGATAAACCCGAGCCTCCTGACCAAGTGATACTCTTAGTGACGTCATAATGAGGCTTTTTGAATCATAGAATCATTTTGAACCATTGTGTCATAAAGTGGTTCACTACCCAAAGGTTCATTCAGTTCCCTTGGATTACATCTACTGGCAGTTGTGATTGTTGCACCAAATTAAACCCTGCGAATGTGATGCACCTCTTGCATGATACCATAACTATAACACTACTGCATAGTTTAGGCTATAGGCTTTCTAATAAACACTTTGAATGTACATTAATTACCTTATTAGGTGGCACCAAATTGAAATATTCCTACACTTGGGAACGCTTCCTAGATGTTTGCTCCATGACAGAATAATCCACCAAAACTCCGAATATCCAAAAACGAGATCTGTTCATAACGTATAATAAAGGTAGAGCGGGGATGTGAAGCGGGGCTTGAGAGCATCTCAAAGACACTGAATCACACCAGATATTTGAAACTCCGCCATTCAACTCCAAGCAGTCAGCTGACTCGGTCTGAATGAAGCAGTGAAGTGGTTCACACGTGATCTGTGACGTCACATGAAGCAAGCTCTGGCCCACTGCTTCACCATAACTATCCTGTCGAGTTTGAAGCGTTGTTTGAAGCCTCTGTGTTAGAGTAACAATACTAGATACTCTTGTTTTTCTTGAAGTACTAGTACTTACCTTCGTTGTCTTCCCTCCTAGATTCCTGCCTGACTCTCAAGTCTGTTCCCAGCTGCTCCTGGCCACAGACTCCTATGCTGAGATCCCTCAGACAAGAACCCATCTGGCAGCTCCGTGGCTTCTCTCATGTTCCTGGATCTAGACTCCAAGCGGACCCTGCTCACCCTCACCGCCATCTGGGAAAGATCCAAGGACGACTAAGAACTTGGTTCCTCACAAACGCAGCAAACACAGATACCTCTGAACCTCATACTGACCTCAAGGCCAACCTTACTTGGATCAGCAGATAAGGATCACCACTCTCAAGCCTTACATCTCTCCCCCTGGAGATTCTTCCACAACCCACCTCTAAGCAATTCACATCATTCTTCTTCAGTATTCATTCCTAGTCACTAACTCACCTGTCATCCTTCCATGCAGTCCTACCACGGACGGTTCCGGATTCCAGTCCTTTCCACTTCACCCTGCTAAAATAGAATCTATTAAAACTTATTCTGAGTCTCCCTGAGTGAGTTCCTGCATGTGTGTGAAAGCCGTGTCCAAAACAATGACAATAAAACTGTTTATTTTTATTGTTTATAAAACTTCATGTTCTACTTTATTGCGTCTTTATTGTGAGTAAAGGCGACTGCGGCTCAGTAGGTAGATCAGTCCTGCTGCAACCTGAGAGTTGTGGGTTAGATTCCAGCTTCCAATTACATTATTTTCCATGAACTCTAAATACTGAATTGTTCCTCTAAAGGGGAAGTCGGCCTAAAAGGTTTCAGAACCAGAGGTCCAAGTAGAAGATAGCTGGTCGGATCAGGCACTTCAAGCTTCTGGAGATCTGCTCAGATATCAACCACAAACATCTTCTAAGCAAAGCAGCCATGAACATTTACTCAGTTTTAACTGTAAAACTTGACATTAAAACATAAATGTCTCTGGTTCAGACCCAGAACCATTCAATCTAAAATGATTCTGAACAATGCAGGAGACCAAACACAGAATAATCAGAACATCTGTTAAAGAAATGTTATTTACTGACTTATCTGATGTCCAGATGTTTGATCCAATAGCTCATGTTCTGGTTTGAGATTTGGTCTTGCAGTGGTGTGTCTGCACGTCTCTGGTTTCCCCCATGTATGCAGACTGGGTCGAGGCGGGGAGCACCAGCACCTGGCTGAGCCTGGGTGGGGAGATCAGGAAGCCTCCTGCTGGGAATAACGACCCCCCTGAAGCTGTTGTTCAGGGTTACAACTTCTGCAGAACCTGAACTCTGACCAACCTGGAAGCTGCTACAACATTATAATGAAGACAAGAAGGCAGTTCTCCTTGTTCAACCTTCTACTGACTTCTCATGGAGGGAAGAACATCACACATCTGATACTTTTACTAACTCAGACTTTCACATGGAATAAAGTAAAATAATCTGCTGGAATCTGATAAACATCAAGATCTGCTGGAAGTGTTTTCATGAAGAGCTCGTTAACATTAGGAAGAACTGATGGACTTTATTCCTGCAGCTCTTGGATGCATTAAAATATGTTTGATATTTAGAAATTGTCAGGTGGATTTCCTCCTTCTTTTATGACCAAAATAAATAAAATCTGTAAAGAAAAATAAGGGAAAGAATGAAGAATCTTCCTGAGCTCAGTGTGTCTCTGAGATGGAGGTGAAATCAGTGAACCTGGGCTGTGGTTTACTGCTCTCTTTCTGTCACAAACACTGTTTGACATCAGTTCATCTGGAGGTTTTTGTTCAGGCTGCAGGGATCATTTCTCACTGTGGTTCCAGACTTCAAGCAGCCGCAGTAGTAGGAGGCTGAATGACTGGGTTTAACTTTACTTATCTTCAGTTTACAGTCGTTCTGATTTCTCTCAGCTGAGAAATCATTTTCCTGAGGATGATTGAAAGGTTTTTCTGCGCTACCACCAGTCAAGATATAAAGAATCGCATTGAATGTTTCTGATTCTTTCTTCTGGTACCAGGTTACATAACCACCACAATGATCCATTCCTCCACAGCTGAAGGAGACGCTCTGACCTTCTCTCCTGGTCAGAGTTAAATCATCCTGACTCAGCTGTGTTGCCATGGCAGCCAGCGCTGTAGAGACACAGACAGACAGGTGAAGGTCAGTGGGACAGTGTTTGTTCCAGGTGTTGGCTCCTGATTGGCTGGAAACACTCACCTGAACACAGACAGCACAGAGCAGCAGCTGGGAGGAAAAGCATTTTGTGCAGTGGTGTTTCCTCTGGTGAACCTGGGGAGAAGTGGAGCTCTGATGCAGCTGAGGCCAAACAAGGACGAGCTGTGAGATCAGACGAGGGCCACGTGGTTTCTAACGGCTCCTCAAAGCTCCCATCAGCCCCTGCTGCCCACAGATAAGACTGCTGCTGCTGATTGACAGCTCAGCTCAAGATGCTGGATGGTTTCATGTTTAAATCTAGTAAAATAGTTTAAAACTCATCAGCATCATTTTCTTAACAGAGTTTAACTCCATGGGTCCAGGCATTGTTCAGTAGATGGAGCTTCAATCCACAGAAACCATCAGATGTTCTCCATGAAGGTTTCTCCAAACATTCTTAACAGTTCTGATGTTTTAGGGGCTTAAAGCCTGATTTCTAAAGAAGTCTTTACTGGTTCCTTCTAGAAGGAGATCAGAGGAAACATCCCGAGTAACGGACCAGGATGTCTGGGTCAAACATCACAGGTTCTGGAGACAATCATCATATTTATGAGCTCTTGGATCTATTTGTTCTTACAGACCAGCCGGAACAACATGTCAGCAACCAGGAGGAGGTTCTCACTGATCCAAAGATCTGTAAGCAGCAGAGGAGCTCCAGTCTAGACCAGGAGGAACCAGAACCTTTACAGATACACCTGTTAAAGAGGTAACCAGAACTCAATGAGCTTTGTTCTGTAGAACAGAACCAGGTTAACTACACTGCTCAAAAAAATAAAGGGAAGACTTAAACAACACAATATAACTCCAAGTAAATCAAACTGTCCACTTAGGAAGCAACACTGAATATAATAAGACCAGAAAACAGTACTCCTCTGTCCTCCAACACCTTCACTTCTGACCTCCACATCTGTACTCCAACACCTCCACCTCTGTCCTCCAACAATCCACCCCTGTCCTCCAACACCTCCACCTCTGTCCTCCAACACCTCCAACTCTGTCCTCCAACACCTCCAACTCTGTCCTCCAACACCTCCAACTCTGTCCTCCAACACCTTCACTTCTGTCCTCCAACACCTCCACATCTGTACTCCAACACCTCCACCTCTGTCCTCCAACAATCCACCTCTGTCCTCCAACACCTCCACCTCTGTCCTCCAACACCTCCATCTCTGTCCTCCAACACCTCCACCTCTGTCCTCCAACACCTTCACTTCTGTCCTCCAACACCTCCACATCTGTCCTCCAACACCTCCACCTCTGTCCTCCAACACCTCCACCTCTGTCCTCCAACAATCCACCTCTGTCCTCCAACACCTCCAACTCTGTCCTCCAACACCTCCACTTCCATCCTCCAACATGTCCACCGCTGTCCTCCAACATGTCCAACACTGTACTCCAACATGTCCACCACTGTCCTCCAACACCTCCACTTCCATCCTCCAACATGTCCACCTCTGTCCTCCAACACCTTCACTTCTGACCTCCACATCTGTACTCCAACACCTCCACCTCTGTCCTCCAACAATCCACCCCTGTCCTCCAACACCTCCACCTCTGTCCTCCAACACCTCCAACTCTGTCCTCCAACACCTCCAACTCTGTCCTCCAACACCTCCAACTCTGTCCTCCAACACCTTCACTTCTGTCCTCCAACACCTCCACATCTGTACTCCAACACCTCCACCTCTGTCCTCCAACAATCCACCTCTGTCCTCCAACACCTCCACCTCTGTCCTCCAACACCTCCACCTCTGTCCTCCAACACCTCCACCTCTGTCCTCCAACACCTTCACTTCTGTCCTCCAACACCTCCACATCTGTACTCCAACACCTCCACCTCTGTCCTCCAACACCTCCACCTCTGTCCTCCAACAATCCACCTCTGTCCTCCAACACCTCCAACTCTGTCCTCCAACACCTCCACTTCCATCCTCCAACATGTCCACCGCTGTCCTCCAACATGTCCAACACTGTACTCCAACATGTCCACCACTGTCCTCCAACACCTCCACTTCCATCCTCCAACATGTCCACCTCTGTCCTCCAACACCTCCACTTCCATCCTCCAACATGTCCACCACTGTCCTCCAACACCTCCAACTCTGTCCTCCAACACCTCCAACTCTGTCCTCCAACACCTTCACTTCTGTCCTCCAACACCTCCACATCTGTACTCCAACACCTCCACCTCTGTCCTCCAACAATCCACCTCTGTCCTCCAACACCTCCACCTCTGTCCTCCAACACCTCCACCTCTGTCCTCCAACACCTCCACCTCTGTCCTCCAACACCTTCACTTCTGTCCTCCAACACCTCCACATCTGTACTCCAACACCTCCACCTCTGTCCTCCAACACCTCCACCTCTGTCCTCCAACAATCCACCTCTGTCCTCCAACACCTCCAACTCTGTCCTCCAACACCTCCACTTCCATCCTCCAACATGTCCACCGCTGTCCTCCAACATGTCCACCACTGTCCTCCAACACCTCCACTTCCATCCTCCAACATGTCCACCGCTGTCCTCCAACACCTCCACCTCTGTCCTCCAACACCTCCACCTCTGTCCTCCAACACCTCCACCTCTGTCCTCCAACACCTTCACTTCTGTCCTCCAACACCTCCACCTCTGTCCTCCAACACCTCCATCTCTGTCCTCCAACACCTCCACCTCTGTCCTCCAACACCTTCACTTCTGTCCTCCAACACCTCCACATCTGTACTCCAACACCTCCACCTCTGTCCTCCAACACCTCCACCTCTGTCCTCCAACAATCCACCTCTGTCCTCCAACACCTCCAACTCTGTCCTCCAACACCTCCACTTCCATCCTCCAACATGTCCACCGCTGTCCTCCAACATGTCCAACACTGTACTCCAACATGTCCACCACTGTCCTCCAACACCTCCACTTCCATCCTCCAACATGTCCACCTCTGTCCTCCAACACCTTCACTTCTGACCTCCACATCTGTACTCCAACACCTCCACCTCTGTCCTCCAACAATCCACCCCTGTCCTCCAACACCTCCACCTCTGTCCTCCAACACCTCCAACTCTGTCCTCCAACACCTCCAACTCTGTCCTCCAACACCTCCAACTCTGTCCTCCAACACCTTCACTTCTGTCCTCCAACACCTCCACATCTGTACTCCAACACCTCCACCTCTGTCCTCCAACAATCCACCTCTGTCCTCCAACACCTCCACCTCTGTCCTCCAACACCTCCATCTCTGTCCTCCAACACCTCCACCTCTGTCCTCCAACACCTTCACTTCTGTCCTCCAACACCTCCACATCTGTACTCCAACACCTCCACCTCTGTCCTCCAACACCTCCACCTCTGTCCTCCAACAATCCACCTCTGTCCTCCAACACCTCCAACTCTGTCCTCCAACACCTCCACTTCCATCCTCCAACATGTCCACCGCTGTCCTCCAACATGTCCAACACTGTACTCCAACATGTCCACCACTGTCCTCCAACACCTCCACTTCCATCCTCCAACATGTCCACCTCTGTCCTCCAACACCTCCACTTCCATCCTCCAACATGTCCACCACTGTCCTCCAACACCTCCAACTCTGTCCTCCAACACCTCCAACTCTGTCCTCCAACACCTTCACTTCTGTCCTCCAACACCTCCACATCTGTACTCCAACACCTCCACCTCTGTCCTCCAACAATCCACCTCTGTCCTCCAACACCTCCACCTCTGTCCTCCAACACCTCCACCTCTGTCCTCCAACACCTCCACCTCTGTCCTCCAACACCTCCACTTCTGTCCTCCAACACCTCCACCTCTGTCCTCCAACACCTCCACCTCTGTCCTCCAACACCTCCACCTCTGTCCTCCAACAATCCACCTCTGTCCTCCAACACCTCCAACTCTGTCCTCCAACACCTCCACTTCCATCCTCCAACATGTCCACCGCTGTCCTCCAACATGTCCACCACTGTCCTCCAACACCTCCACTTCCATCCTCCAACATGTCCACCGCTGTCCTCCAACACCTCCACCTCTGTCCTCCAACACCTCCACCTCTGTCCTCCAACACCTCCACCTCTGTCCTCCAACACCTTCACTTCTGTCCTCCAACACCTCCACATCTGTACTCCAACACCTCCACCTCTGTCCTCCAACACCTCCACCTCTGTCCTCCAACAATCCACCTCTGTCCTCCAACACCTCCAACTCTGTCCTCCAACACCTCCACTTCCATCCTCCAACATGTCCACCGCTGTCCTCCAACACCTCCACCTCTGTCCTCCAACATGTTCACCACTGTCCTCCAACATGTCCACCACTGTCCTCCAACATGTCCACCTCTGTCCTCCAACACCTCCACTTCCATCCTCCAACATGTTCACCACTGTCCTCCAACATGTTCACCTCTGTCCTCCAACATGTCCACCACTGTCCTCCAACATGTCCACCACTGTCCTCCAACATGTCCACCTCTGTCCTCCAACACCTCCACTTCCATCCTCCAACATGTCCACCACTGTCCTCAAACATGTCCACCGCTGTCCTCCAACACCTCCACCTCTGTCCTCCAACATGTCCACCACTGTCCTCCAACATGTCCACCTCTGTCCTCCAACACCTCCACTTCCATCCTCCAACATGTTCACCACTGTCCTCCAACATGTTCACCTCTGTCCTCCAACATGTCCACCACTGTCCTCCAACATGTCCACCACTGTCCTCCAACATGTCCACCTCTGTCCTCCAACACCTCCACTTCCATCCTTCAACATGTCCACCACTGTCCTCCAACATGTCCACCTCTGTCCTCCAACACCTCCACCTCTGACCTCCACCTACAGACACTCTCCATCTACTCCAAACATCAGTCTCCAGATGGGACAATATTGATGACCAAGTGTTGCTCCTTCTCCTTCCTGTGAGTCCAGCTTTGTTCTCCTGATGTGTTTCCATTCCCAACTCAGACGCAGCTCTCACTCTGCTTCATGACACCATCAGCATCCAGGAAACCACAGACCACCATGCAGCATTCATGATCACAGGAGATTTCAGCAGCTGCAGCTCAGACTGAACACACTGAAGACTTTCAGCAAGACAACATCCCAACAAACAAGGAGACACACTGGGAGAGATGAGAGCTTTCATACATGATGTCTGCAGAGCTTCCTTCAGACCTGCTTTGGATCTTCAGAGCACATTTCTGATGTTTCTGCCAAGGATCCAGACAGGAGCTCAGAGCAACGTCTCCAAGACAGTTCAGGTATGATCTCCTGAACATCAGCTCATATTACAGGACTGTTTTCTTCTCATTCAGACACTTTTTAAATCTGCATCCAATCATGAAGAAGCAGCAAACTTTATTCCAGTTGATCCTGAGGACAACATGAAGATCTGAACTAACTCCCAGATCCAGTCCATGTGGACTAAAGTAGTGGACCGACCCACTGACTGACATCAACATCAGAACCATGCTGCTAGTGTGGCTAAAAGAGAAGAGAAGAAGAGACAGTCATGTTGATGTGAACATTAGAGAAACACATCATGGAGCTGAAATATGGTCCTGCTTCATCATTTGGACCGGTTCACCTCAGCTGACCCATTCAACAGCAGACTGGGTTTTGGAGCAGTCTTTCTCACTGTGTGGAGGGTTCTGGTACCACATCTTTGGTTCTGGAACCAGACTGTATGTTTCAGGTAAGAAACAACATTTATTGTTTTATTATAGAAGTTAAAATGTGTTTAAAGTCACTTTCTGCTGCTTCAGGATTTACGGGAACTTTTCTTTCTTTAATATAAAATCTCTGTTAAACTAAACTCAGTTTTCAGCTACTAATCCTGATGCTAAGAGGTTTTAAATTTTAATCTTTTAAAACTGGTCCGATCTGTTAGTTTTAGTGAAAATATAGTGAATATAAAAACTGAGCAACAAATATAAAAGGTTTTATTTTAGATGAAAGTAAAGAAAAACTTTACTTTGTAAAAAAGATATATAGAAAATTAGTCTGCAACACAAATAAAGTATTAATTAGTGAAGTAAGGAAATAAAACAGTCTGATATTTTATTTAACTGTAGATTAATTTAATGACGGTCGATAGTGAGACAGGCACCAACCCCCCCGCCGCCCTGCAGGTAGAAGCGCTTATAAATGATCAATTAAATGGATTAAAAGGAATAAAACTTTGAGGTTCTGTGGGGGTGAGTCCTGGTTCTGTAGTGAACTTTGTTCTGGACTGATGAGTAGTTCAGTGATCAGAGAATATTTGGGTTGAGAAAAATTACCGCCTTCCAGAATTCTTCTGTTTTTAATTTATTTTCACTCTTAGATCATATTTCAGAGCATCAAATAAAGTTTAAATGAGACAAAAATAACCTGAGAAATTACAAAAAACTGTTTGAAATTATTTTATTTATTCAGGGAATAAATCTATCTAAACCAACCTGGTTCTATGTGAAAAAAGTATTTACACCCTAAAAACTGGTTGTTGATCACCATCAGTGATCATGATAACTGGTAAATGAGTGTTTAACATCACTGTGGAGGAACTTTGACCCACTCTGCTCTGCAGAATTGATTTAATTCAGACACATCTGAGGGTTTTCCAGCTGGAACGGCCTGTTTACGGTTATGCTACATCATCTGATTCAGATCTACGTCCAGGCTTTGACTAGACCATGCCTAAATAGTTTTTTTTTTGTAAATTATTTATTATTTAAATATTTTATTTAATCATTTCTTGAGTAATTAAGAGGTGGTCCTGAAGCATAAAGCAGACACAGACCACCACACTACCACCACCGTGTTTGACTGTAGGTATGAGGTTCTGTTTCTGAAATGCTTGTTAGTTTTACACCAGATTTAACGGGACGCACACCTTCCAACAAAGTCCATTTTTGTCTCATCAGTCCACAGAATATTTTGGGGATCATCAAGAAGTTTTTCTTTTAAATGTGAGACAGGCCTTTGTGTTCTTTTGGGTCAGCACTGGTTCTGTCCTTCGAACTCTACGATGGAGGCAATTTTTCCCCAGTCTCTCTTTCTTATTGTTGAATCATGACCTCTGACCTTAACTGGGGCAGTGAGGCCTGCAGAACTTATATGTTGTTCTGGGTTCTTCTGGGAACTCTTTGGAACAAAGATTTCTCTTTGGGCTGGAAATGATGCTGAAGTTTGACCGAGTTCTTACTGTTAGTGATCTTAGTATTAATGGTGTCCTGGTTCATCTACGGCTCAGTCCTTTTTAAACCGTATTGACTCTGTTAATCTTGTGCAGTCTGTGATGGGTCCCATGCCTGAACATGGACACAGTTGATCTGGTTTCATCTCATGGTTTACCTGTTTGTAACCTGGTGATTAGTGATCCAGTGTTTTTGGACCACATGCCTGTTTTATTTGAGATGAACCTGTCCTGCATTAAAGCTAAACTCGGTTCTGTCGTGTTTTTATCTCTTCCACTGCTGGTCAGTTTTCATCTGTTTATAATGAAGTGTGCCATCCCAGAGATGGTGCAATAAACCTGATGATCTCACCTCATGCTTTACCTCCACCTACAAAACAGTTCTGGGTTCTGTGGGTCCATTAAAAATCAGACATCCTAGACCCAAGTCTGAGTCCTGGTTAAATTCTGACACTCAGGCTGCAAGGAGAGAGCTGAGCGCAGATGGAAGACTGATAAATTACAGGTCGGTCCAAATATGAAAGGAGTGCTGGTGTTAAACACCAGTCTGATGTGATTGCATCAGACGTTACAATCCTTGTGTTTTATTTAAAACTATTGATTTTGTTCTAAATGAACCCACACTCAGACTGGACTGAACCTCACCTGCTGTAGGTGAAAAGATTTCCCAGTTTTTCATTGAGAAAGTCACTTCCACCGGGGCCCAGATATCACCTTCTGGTCATGACCCCTCAGTCTCTGTGCCTTGCTCTGCTAGGTCTGACAGCTTTGAACCTGTGACTCTGTTGTCTCTGCAGGAGGTGGTCAGTCAGTTAAAGCCAGCAGGTTCTCCAGATGATGCTGTTCCTTCTTCATTATTTAAAGAGGTTTTCCTCACTGTAGACCTTTGGCCCTTGCAGCTGTCCAGCCTCTGATTAGGAAACCCACTCTTGACCCTCTGTTCTTCCTAATTATAGGTCAATCTCTAAACTGTTGTTTCTTCTGAAAGCCCTTGAGAAGGAAGTCTACAACCAAATAATGTCATTAATGAAAGAGCAGAACATTTTAGAGGTTTTACAGCCTGGTTTTAAATCTTTACACAATACAGAATCAGTCCTTTTAAAGGTTTTTAACGACAGATTAAAGACGGGGGGCATCAGCGGTGCAGCTCTAGACCAGTTTAGCTCAGAGGAGACCGAGCTTTTCCTGCAGCAGCTCCTAGATGATGGAACAACCTTCTCTTGGACATCAGACAGGCCTCTACTCTGTCTGCTTTTAAATCCCTTATTTAAACCCATCTCTTCTCCCTGACCTTTGACACCATCTGAGATGTTAACTTTTAAATCGTTTAAATTGTTTTATTTTAAGTTTTGTTTTTATCTGTTTCCATTTTACTCCATTCTGACTAATTGTTTTATTAATTTTAGGAGCTTTTGATTTAATTATTGCTTTCTTATTGCATCATGTCACTGCTGTTTCATTTACTCTGTGTACAGCAGGCTGGTTCTGAGGGCGTTTAAAGTCCTCTTTAAATAAAGCTGGTATGGTTTAATAAATTTATAATAAATGAAATTATCAGCTTAAAACAACTTTTTGTATTTTCTCAGTTTATCTTTGAAACATTTATGTTTAATTAAACAAAACCAGAACAAATCTGTGAGGGTGTAAATACTTTTTCTCAGCTCTGTAGCTGCTGCTGACTGTATCTGTGCTGCTTGTTGCTGTTTTCTTCAGGTAAATCGGTGAAGAAACCCGAGGTGACTGTGTGCTCGGTGAAAACAGAACCCACCATGGAGGGAAAGACCGCTCTGATGTGTCTGGCCTCAGACATGTTTCCTCCTCTGGTCCAGATCTCCTGGAAAAGGCAGGAGAAGAACAACAAGCAGGAGCAGCTGCCCCCTGCTGAGGAGAAACAGGTGGAGTTCAGCGGGTCAGAACGTTCTGCCATGGTCAGGCTGGTTAATGATGATACTCTCTACAATTATGAATACATCTGTGAAGTTATACATGAGGGCGGCAAAGTGAGGAACCAAACCCTGACCCAAGGTAAGAAAAGCAGAAGATCAGTTCAGCAGTGATTCAGCTTCATAAGAAGACTGGGACATTTCACACCATGATTGACCTGTTGGACTTCTTTTTCTTCTAGAACTTCCAGATCCAACAATCGCATCTCCACCAGGAGCAGTACCTCCACGTTCTGGTCCACCAGCAGGTTCTGTCCCTCCTCAGCTGCCAGTGAAGCTGTCAGTGTCCTTCCAGTCTCAGTGCAGGGTGAAGCTGCTCTGCCTGCTCTACACGGTACTGATAGTGAAGAGTCTGGTGTACTGCTGTGGACTCTCTCTGCTGATGATGCTCAGAACCAAGGGACCGTCCACCATCTGAACACCTGCTGACTCACTGTTTTCTCTCCAACTTTTAGTACCATCACATCTCAGTGATTTATCTCATTCACCACTTTAATCAGTATGAACAAATGTTATTAAAGACAAACTAGAAAATAAATTTGATTTCATTTTGCTGCTTTTTATTCAAATAATTATTTCTTGCTTTTTATTTTTTATACACTGTAAACACAGAGTGTTAAAGGTTCTGTACATTGATTAAAAAGTATTTTAATAAACTCAAAAATATAATTTTTGTGTAAATTTCTAATTTTTACATCAACAATGTTTAAATGGTTTAAATTTAATTAATTGATATATTTTTGATAGAAAGTCTAGCAAACAGTGTTGATATCCAGCAGGTCCAGCTGTTGGTCCTCTGATGGTTTAGTTTGTGTCTGAATCATCTCACAGTGAGAATGTGAGACTCTACGCTGATGACACTGTTGTTTCCACACATCAACAAACAGCAGAACGAGCTGCTTTGAAGCTCCAGCTGCTGAAAATAAACATCAAGAGGTTTGATCAGTCCGGACTGAACGCTGAATGTTGGCTCCATGAGTTCATCAGATACCTGAAGTAGTTTCATCAGCAGGAACTCAGTCAGACAGTGGGATTTACCAGTGGAAAATGAAGAATTAATGATCAGAATCAGCCTTATTGGCCAAGACTGTGTGCACAAACAAGGAATCTGACTCCAGTTTCCAGCGAATGTCGGTTTCCAGACATTAAGAATGAATATATTCACCTTAGAGGTAAAAAAAAAAAAAAAGATAAAAGGAACCGTATGCCGTTGCATGTACAGCCATTTTTTTCATATCAAGTCAAAGAGAAAGGCAAGTTCTAATAGTGCAAATAAGCTTATTTAGTTTCGCAGAGTCGCTGACTACTCGCCGACTTTATTGTGTTCATCAAAGGCAAGGAAAGGCAAGTTTATTTATATAGCACATTTCAGTAGCAAGACAATTCAAAGTGCTGTACATGAAAGAAAGAAAAAGAGACATAATAGGGAAAGTACACTGCAGTGGCATAAAGGTAATTAAATAATAAAAGAGAATAAAAAATCAATAATTAAAAAGATGATAATAAAAAATAATTAAATAAAGAATTTATGATAAAATGATTGATAAGAAATGCAATGAAAGTTGGACTGAAAACATAACCAATAATGTTTAGATGGCACAGTCAAAGGCCACTCTAAACAAATAAGTTTTTTATCTTGATTTAAAGCAACTTAAGGTTTCGGCGCTTTTACAGTTTTCTGGGAGTTTATTCCAGATTAGTGGAGCATGAGAACTAAAAACTGCTTCTCCATGTTTGGTTCTGGTTCTGGTTCTGGTTCTGGTTCTGCAGAGTAGATTTGAGCCAGAAGACCTGAGAGGTCTGGGTGGTTGATCCACTGAACACAAGTCTGTAATGTATTTTGGTGCTAAGCTATTCAGTGATTTATAGACTAACAGAAGTATTTTAAAGTCTATTCTTTGAGCTACAGGGAGCCAGTGTAGGGACTATAGAACCGGGCCGATGTGCTCCACTTTCTTAGTTCTAGTGAGGACGCAGGCAGCAGCGTTCTGGATCAACTGCAGCTGTCTGATCAACTTTTTAGGCAGACCTGTGAAGACATCGTTGCAGTAATCACTTCTACTAAAGATGAACGCATGAATTAGTTTTTCAAGGTCCTGCTGAGACATTAGTCCTTTAATCCTGGAGATGTTCTTTAGGTGATAGAAGGCCGACCTTGTTACTGTCTTTATGTGCCTCTGAAGGTTCAGGTCTGAGTCCATCACTACACCCAGGTTTGGAGCCTGACTGGTGGTTTCTAGATGTATTAACTGAAGCTGGGTGCTAACTTTTAAACGCTCTTCCTTTGGTCCAAAGATTATTACTTCAGTTTTGTTTTGATTCAGCTGAAGAACATTTTGGCACATCCAAGCATTGATTTCTTCTAAGCATTTACCCAGCGCTTGAATGGGTTCATAATCATCTGATGACATTGTAACGTATAGCTGTGTGTCGTCTGCATAGTTATGATAACTTACGTTGTTGTTTATTAAAATCTGAGTTAGGGGGAGCATGTAGATATTGAATAGAAGGAGCCCTAAGATGGATCCTTGGGGAACACCACATGTGATTTTTGTGCTCTCTGATGTAAAGTTACCTACTTACACAAAAAAAGTCCCTGTCCTTCAAGTAGGATTTAAACCAGTTGAGTGCTGTACCAGAAAGGCCGACCCAGTTTTCCAGGTACTCTAATAAAATGGAGTGATCAACAGTGTCGAATGCTGCACTAAGGTCCAATAATACCAGCACTGTGGTTCTTCCACAGTCTGCATTTATACGGATGTCATTGAACACCTTGACAAGAGCAGTCTCTGTACTGTGGTGAGCAGGAAGCCTGACTGGAAGACATCGAAGCGGTTGGTCGTTGTTAGGAAGTTGTTTAACTGTTGAAACACAGCTTTTTCAATAATCTTACTGATGAAGGGGAGGTTTGGTTAACAAAGCCCAGAAACCACCCTGACACTCGGCCCCCCCCCCCCCCCCCACCCTCCTGATTCTTGATATTGGCCTGTAGTTCTGTAGTAGCAGCTTGTCCAAGTTGCTCTTTTTCAATAGAGGTTTGATAATTGCTGTTTTTAGGGCCTGGAGGAAAACACCTGACAAAAGGGACGTGTTTATTATTTGTGTTAAATCAGATGTTATTACAGGCAAAGCTTTCTGAAGGAAAGCTGTGGGTAAAACATCGAGACCTAAGAGCTTAGTTGCTGTACGATTTCTTCTAAGTTTTTATAGTTTATTTGGTGAAATTGGGAAAGATTCTCTCATATTTTTCAGTTGTAGGTTATATCTGTATAGTCTCTCTTTATAGATAATATAGTGAACCTGGAGTCCAGTCGTTCGTCACCTGCCTTCAGCTTTTCGACACTCCTTTTTTTCACTTCTGACTGGTGGAGCACTTCTCCATGGAGACATTTTCTTCCCAGAAACGACTTTCACTTTAATTGGAGCAATTGAATCAATGATGTCGGAGATTTTAGAATGAAAGTTATCTACCAGCTCATCTACAGTGTTACAGGGCAAAATGGAGGTAGAAGAGTAAATAAGCTTTAATGTTGATTTAGTTTCCAGGAAGCAGAAACAAACCACAGAGATGGAGGGCAGATGATGAGTTTGTAGAGCAGCAGATATGAATCTGTTCTCAGTGGTTATTAGAACAGAACAAACTGCTGACAGCCAATCAAACCTCCTTCCTGCAGCTGTGTGGGTTTGTGCTCTGCAGCCTCCACACCGTTAGCTGTGGCTTTTCACTTTAATAACACGATGACAGTTACAAGCATCGACTGAGCTGAAAGAATCAGTCCAGGAAGCACCTGTGGTCTTCATCTGGGAGAGAAACATCTCAAACCCTGAACTCAGAGCTGATCCATCAACTCTGATCAGACTGAAAACAGCTGAATCTGTTTAATGATGATTATTCATTCTAATAATCATCATTAAACCAAAACCTGAATCTAAATTATGATCAAACTTTTCTGTATTTGTCGATGATGCAACAGGAGAGATTTCAGCTGCAGGAAGAAACAAAGCAGCCGACTGTACTTCTGTTCTCACTGATCAGAGCAACACAAACCACACTGAGACAGAAACACAAACCACCGACACAAACAAGTCATGTTGTTTTGTTCCTCTGAAGACAAAAGCAGGACCAGACGTCCATGTTGCTTCAGCTCCAGTCTCATTATTTCAGTGGCTGATAGTTGAATAAAAAACCTCCTGCAGAGCCGTCAGAGGAGTCTGGACGTCTCAATCAGAGCTGAACTTTGGTTCAGTTCACTTCAAACTGGTTCTGTCTCTGTGGACCTGCTGTCCACTGGTTTCCATCAGACTCACCACACAAAGTATTCAGAGTCACTGCTGACAGCTTCAGTTCTTCAGCTGCTCTCATGTTTAGTGGAGTCCCTCAGGGCTCAGTTCTTGGTTCTGTTATTGACCATTTCAGCCCAGTGTCCCAGCATTGTTCCACTGGTGATTCTGTTCTATGTCTCATTAGAACTAAAGTCAGAACAATCTGGGTTCTCTGCATCCCTGCCTTCCTCCCATTAGGAACCATATTATTATTTCCTGGAACTAAACCCAGATCAGACTGAAGTTCGTTCTATTGGACCTGATAGTTGTTCTAACAGTGTCACAGTCACACCTTAAACAACCAACAAAAAGCTCTCAGATGGAAACTTGGCAGATGTTTCTAATCAGTAGCTGAACTTCAACCAGCACATTAAGGTTCTTGTTCAGTCCTGCTGTTTATGGCGGCCCACTCATTACACACCTTCATTTAAGGTTCTGTTGAAATCCTACATGTTCTGTCTCTACTTTACATGTCAGACCTCTGAACCCCTTATTCTGGACCTTGACCCCTCAGATCACAGACTCAGCTGTTGGTTAAAGATCCTCGGTTCAGACTTAGAACAAAGAGAACCATGTTTTTACTGTTTTAGCTTCAAGAACGTGGAACAAATTCTCCATCAGCATCAGAACAGCTCAGATAGAGCTGGTTTACAAGACTTTAAACACCTTCATGTTTATATTCTTCATCTATAATTATAAATTGGTTTTCAGTAAATATGTTTTTATTGAATATGATGGTCTAAACTAGATTATTATGGGATAGAATTGGACTGTTGTCTGAACTGAGTCATTTTCTCAGTAAAAGAGTCTCCATCTTCCTGATTTTATGTTTAAAAACTAAATGAAACAAAAATGTGTATTTGATGAAGGTCTTGTGGGTCCTTGACTCAGACCGGTTCTGTAGAAATTGAGCAGATTGTCCTGAAGCTTCTCAGCATGTTGCTCATCAGCCACAGTGTGAGATGAAATATGTCGGGACAAAGACTCCTGGTTTGATGGACCATTGAAGAACAAACACAAACAGTTTATGTGGTCATTTTGGCCACAAGAAGGTTTAATAATTATTTGTCCATAAAGTTGTGTTACAATGAAAGAAAAATGACCAAACTGATGACAAACAATCAAATATGGAGCAGACAGAAATGATCAGAGAGGATCTAAATCAAACTATAAAGTTATTAGAACACAGATTACAGCCCAGGACAGAAATATTTCCTCATCTGGATGGAAATCCTTACAGGAACTCTGTGAAGCTGCAATAAACAGATTCTCTTCATGATCGACTTCAACGCATCATAAGAAGCTTTAAAACAAACAATCAGTAACAATGAAAGGAGGAAAAGTTGGAGAGAAAACAGTGAGTCAGCAGGTGTTCAGATGGTGGACGGTCCCTTGGTTCTGAGCATCATCAGCAGAGAGAGTCCACAGCAGTACACCAGACTCTTCACTATCAGCACCGTGTAGAGCAGGCAGAGCAGCTTCACCCTGCACTGAGACTGGAAGGACACTGACAGACACACAGAGACACAGAGACCTGAGACATCTAGAAATCCAGGTGATGATGAGCTGAAGATGATCATGTATTTGTCAGCAGGAGATCTTACAGTCAGCTTGCTGCAGAGCTGCCAGGTCTGGTCTCTCTGGAGGACAGGAGGCTGCTGGAGCTGGAAGCTCTGGAACAGAAAAGGAGTCAAATGTTTGGAGTTGCAGTGAGAAATGTCCGTCCTCTGCTCCTCTGCTCTCTTTGACAGCGTCTCCACATGAAGCTGAATCACTGCTGAACACAGTCACCAAGCCTTCATTACCTTGTAGTGTTTGGGCCTCCACTCTGCCTCCCTCATGCTGGACAGAGCAGCTGTATTTAGATGAGCCGTTCTCCTGCCGATCCACCAGTAAGATGGAGGCGGTGCGACCCGACTCTCTGAGCTCCAGCTGCTCTCCCTCAACAGGGGGCAGATCCTCCAGATCACCGTCCTTCTTCTGTCTTTTCCAGGAGATCTGGACCAGAGGAGGAAACATGTCTGAGGCCAGACACAGCAGGGAGCTCTTCCCCTCCAGGTGGGCTCTGGATGCTGCTGGGTACACGCTCACCACGGGCTTCACTACCTTCTCATCTGAAGTTGGACAGCAGCAACAAGCAGCACAGACACACATTGACACAGTCAGCAGCAGCTTCCAGCACTGCACTGCATTCAGTCTGATCCTGGAAACTACATGGACTCTGATCACTAAACTACTCATCAATACAGCACAAAGTTACCTGCAGACACTGGATCCACCTTCACATCAAACACTAACTCATGGCAGCTCCACCAGAGGTTATTATTCTGAAGGAACGCTACTCTTACTGGAGAACATTTCTGGTTCCTCTCCCCACCTCCAGTTACTTCACTGAATGAAGAAAACATGTTTGACCCAGAAATGCAGCAGAACCAGACAAACACCTACAGCTGATGTTAAAGTGAGACTTCTTCTCCACAATCTTCATGGTTCTGATGTTGGTTTCTCTCTGCTGGGCCTGCTGGGCCAGATGGAGGTCAGGTGAACATACAGTAAACAGTAGATATCGTCACTGGAGGACCTTTGACCTGTTCTTGGGGTTAACTGTGGTCCAGTAGGTAGACCAGTCATCTGGAAACCTGAGAGTTGTGGGTTTGATTCCAGCTTCCTCATGTCAATGTGCCCCTGAGCAAGGCACTTAACCCCAGGTTGCTACCGATCTGCGTGTCGCTGAATGAATGTGTGAGTTAGTGAGTGTGACTGGGTGAACGTGGTTCTGGTGTAAAGAGCTTTGAGTGGTCGGTATGAGTAGAACAGTTCTATATAAATTCAGTCCATTTACCATTCTAACATATATATACAGTCATATTTAACACATTAGAATCTGGTTCTGATCAGGCCCGTTTGTTAGATTAGAACCTTTAGAAAATAACAACCTTTCAGCAGGTATTAAACATACTTCTCATTAATCCCACATTTCTGTATTAAATGTTTTTATTGGTCTGATGTAATATTCTGATTTTAAATGCTGTGTTTTCATTGGCTGGAAGCAGAAAATCATCATAATTAACAGAAATAAAGACTTAAAACATCCGTCTGTGTGAAATTAATCTATATAATGTGTTTCACTTAGTGATGGAGTTACTGGAATAAATCAGCTGTTCAATAATATTTTCATTTATTGAATATGACTGGATATTAACTACTGGAAGAACTGGTTTTTAAAAAGCTTCATGTTGTAAAAAATTAGATCAGTTTCTTCTGCCTGAATTTCCTTTCTAATAATGTCATTTATTTTTACTCATTTCTGATTTTATTCTTTAAAATACCAGAAACTACGGAGGCCATAAAGGGACTTTGAAGGGAAAATAAATACATAAAGTTTCATGTTGGCACCAGATACTTTCTACCAATTCATTGTGTGACTCTCAGGATCTTTCAGAGTGTTTCAGGCTGCTGTGTTCATTGAACTGGAAATACGTGACCTAATGGTGCTATATTTCCAGTTTGGGCTGCAGACAAAGACATTGCTGCGTTGCTTGCCAGACGTCACCGTTATGTTGTTTCAGAACCACATTTAAAACTAATCTGAAGCTGGAGAAAGTATTTGGTGCACAGGTGAAATGATCTGCTGCACCAGAACCTTTATTATTTCTTTTCCCTTCAATGTCCCTTAATGAGCTCCGTAAGAATCTACACCTAATTATATATTTTAGTTTTCCATCATTTTCACAAATTAAATCAGATGTTCTGATCCAACAGTTACTCAGAACCTCTGAGCTTCAATCACCTGATCATTAATCATCATAAAATGTCAAATTACATTTTAATGTAGTTTTCTATCATTCATATTTATAAACTAACATATTTAACAACAAAGAATATTAAAATAAATGTTTTTCTCGTTGAAGTTTAGATTTTTTTAAATGAATCAAGTTTATAAAAATCTTGAAATAAAATATGATGAAATTTTTCTATATTTCATTTTTCTGAAGTAATTTTGCTGAAAAGCTGCAGATTTCTGACATTTATCTGATTTAATGAATAAAATAATAAAATGTTTAAAAAGCTCAGTGATAAAATCATATTAATATTTGTTCAAGATAAGCTGGTAAAATATTAAATCTGCATGTCCAACATGTCAATAAAATACTTTTTATTTCTATTTATGTCAGAAATGAAAACGCAGACATTTTATGAATGTTTCACAATTGTTCTCATGTTTGATCTTTTGTTTTATTATTTTTCTGTTTGATTTAATAGAAACAAAGTTTAATAACTTTAACCCACAGCTTTAATAACCTGAGTTGTTTTAATTCATCATAAAATTATTTAACTAAATTATTTATTTCATGTTATATGATTAAAATCTTTTATTTATTTCTCTTTTTATTGAATAGCTTTTCTACATACATATATTTCATTAAACTGAAACTTGATTTTTGTTATTTATATGTATAATATATATATTTATATATTTATTATAATGTTAAAATATTTTTTATTCTGAATAATAATAAACAGAAAATCTTTAATGTGAAAACATCCGTCTCATTCAGTCATTAATAAAGATAAAATATTAATAAAAGTCCAAATTAAAACACCATCTTCATCATTTCACAGTAAAATATTTCATGGATCAAACATTTTGACTCTAAATCATATTTTTCAAGGTTTTTATGGAACAAGTTTTCTTTATTTGATGGAAATCAGACAGAAAACCAGGCAGAGAAAAGGAAGCTGTGCAGTAAACGGGCCGGGCTCCGAGTTCTGACCCAGAACCGCTGCATCCAGGCCCAACATTGTGAGAACCTGGTGCAGCTGCTCTACCCACTGATCCACCCTGCAGCCACACTGAACACGGGTCAGAACCAGGACGCTAAAACCATTTGATTCATGGCAGGAAAATGTTTCTGTTGCTCGACTCTGAAAACTCAGAAACTTTGGAAGTTTGAACTCATTGAAACATTTTTACATCGTTGCTGATCAGATCACATTTAGGGTTTTATTACCAGGGAAACTTTCCAACCTTTAAAAGTTAAATCTTTGATACATTCAGAGACATTTTTCATCTTTTTCTGTCTAAATTATATTTTCATTTGATGCATTTTCAGCAGATTAAACAGGATTATTAAAATGATCAAATAATAAGTAGTTTGAAATCCTGAAGCAGCAGAAAGTGACTTTAAACACATTTTAACTTCTATAATAAAACAATAAATGTTGTTTCTTACCTGAAACATACAGTCTGGTTCCAGAACCAATCAAGGGTTGCCCATAGGTACGGCCATCACTCATCCACACAGTGAGAAAGACTGCTACAAAAACCTGTCTGCTGTTTTCTGGTCTTATTATATTCAGTTTTTCACTGTCAGCTACATGAAACACTGAGTTTTAGCAGTTAGTAAATGTATAAAGAATATTTGACAGTAATTAGACGTTTATCAACAATATCAGCAGATATTACAGGGTTAGAGTTACTGAGAGTTTGGTTCCAGAACCAAAGATGTGGTACCAGAACCCTCCACACAGTGAGAAAGACTGCTCCAAAACCCAGTCTGCTGTTGAATGGGTCAGCTGAGGTGAACCGGTCCAAATGATGAAGCAGGACCATATTTCAGCTCCATGATGTGTTTCTCTAATGTTCACATCAACATGACTGTCTCTTCTTCTCTTCTCTTTTAGCCACACTAGCAGCATGGTTCTGATGTTGATGTCAGCCAGTGGGTCGGTCCACTACTTTAGTTCACATGGACTGGATCTGGGAGTTAGTTCAGATCTTCATGTTGTCCTCAGGATCAACTGGAATAAAGTTTGCTGCTTCTTCATGATTGGATGCAGATTTAAAAAGTGTCTGAATGAGAAGAAAACAGTCCTGTAATATGAGCTGATGTTCAGGAGATCATACCTGAACTGTCTTGGAGACGTTGCTCTGAGCTCCTGTCTGGATCCTTGGCAGAAACATCAGAAATGTGCTCTGAAGATCCAAAGCAGGTCTGAAGGAAGCTCTGCAGACATCATGTATGAAAGCTCTCATCTCTCCCAGTGTGTCTCCTTGTTTGTTGGGATGTTGTCTTGCTGAAAGTCTTCAGTGTGTTCAGTCTGAGCTGCAGCTGCTGAAATCTCCTGTGATCATGAATGCTGCATGGTGGTCTGTGGTTTCCTGGATGCTGATGGTGTCATGAAGCAGAGTGAGAGCTGCGTCTGAGTTGGGAATGGAAACACATCAGGAGAACAAAGCTGGACTCACAGGAAGGAGAAGGAGCAACACTTGGTCATCAATATTGTCCCATCTGGAGACTGATGTTTGGAGTAGATGGAGAGTGTCTGCAGCTGGAGGTCAGAGGTGGACATGTTGGAGGTCAGAGGTGGACATGTTGGAGGACAGAGGTGGACATGTTGGAGGACAGTGGTGGACATGTTGGAGGACAGTGGTGGACATGTTGGAGGACAGAGGTGGACATGTTGGAGGACAGTGGTGGACATGTTGGAGGACAGAGGTGGACATGTTGGAGGACAGTGGTGGACATGTTGGAGGACAGTGGTGGACATGTTGGAGGACAGTGGTGAACATGTTGGAGGACAGAGGTGAACATGTTGGAGGACAGTGGTGGACATGTTGGAGGACAGAGGTGAACATGTTGGAGGACAGTGGTGAACATGTTGGAGGATGGAAGGGGAGGTGTTGGAGGACAGAGGTGGACATGTTGGAGGACAGTGGTGGACATGTTGGAGGACAGTGGTGGACATGTTGGAGGACAGTGGTGGACATGTTGGAGGACAGAGGTGAACATGTTGGAGGACAGTGGTGGACATGTTGGAGGACAGAGGTGAACATGTTGGAGGACAGTGGTGAACATGTTGGAGGACAGTGGTGGACATGTTGGAGGACAGTGGTGGACATGTTGGAGGACAGAGGTGGACATGTTGGAGGACAGTGGTGGACATGTTGGAGGACAGAGGTGGACATGTTGGAGGACAGTGGTGGACATGTTGGAGGACAGATGTGGACATGATGGAGGTCAGAGGTGGACATGTTGGAGGACAGAGGTGGACATGTTGGAGGTGGATGTGTCTTATTTTCCAGTCTGGCCTGTTTTAAACTAACAGTTAAAAAATCATTTTATACAGAAAAACACTTTTAATGTGTATTAGTATTGATTTAATAAAAATTAAAATCCAAGCAATCAGTCAAACATATTGAGTTTTATAAATTATTGGATTCTTTTGCACAAATTACTTTCTTTCTTTATGAATCTTAAAAAATTACACATTTAGTTTTATTTCCATTCTTTAATTATTAATCACTGATAAATGTCAGGGTTTGAGAAACTTTGTCTTTGTTGCCTGCTGCTTACTCTGCTTCTACCCTAGATGGCGCTAAGAGCATTGTTGTGAGTGGTGACAGGTGTGCCCTGTTACCTCATTAAGGAGAAGAACATAAAGAGAGGTCGCTGCCAGTACTTCATTGCTTGTGTGTTAGCCTATGTGATAAACCCGAGCCTCCTGACCAAGTGATACTCTTAGTGACGTCATAATGAGGCTTTTTGAATCATAGAATCATTTTGAACCATTGTGTCATAAAGTGGTTCACTACCCAAAGGTTCATTCAGTTCCCTTGGATTACATCTACTGGCAGTTGTGATTGTTGCACCAAATTAAACCCTGCGAATGTGATGCACCTCTTGCATGATACCATAACTATAACACTACTGCATAGTTTAGGCTATAGGCTTTCTAATAAACACTTTGAATGTACATTAATTACCTTATTAGGTGGCACCAAATTGAAATATTCCTACACTTGGGAACGCTTCCTAGATGTTTGCTCCATGACAGAATAATCCACCAAAACTCCGAATATCCAAAAACGAGATCTGTTCGTAACGTATAATAAAGGTAGAGCGGGGATGTGAAGCGGGGCTTGAGAGCATCTCAAAGACACTGAATCACACCAGATATTTGAAACTCCGCCATTCAACTCCAAGCAGTCAGCTGACTCGGTCTGAATGAAGCAGTGAAGTGGTTCACACGTGATCTGTGACGTCACATGAAGCAAGCTCTGGCCCACTGCTTCACCATAACTATCCTGTCGAGTTTGAAGCGTTGTTTGAAGCCTCTGTGTTAGAGTAACAATACTAGATACTCTTGTTTTTCTTGAAGTACTAGTACTTACCTTCGTTGTCTTCCCTCCTAGATTCCTGCCTGACTCTCAAGTCTGTTTCCAGCTGCTCCTGGCCACAGACACATCCACGACTCCTATGCTGAGATCCCTCAGACAAGAACCCATCTGGCAGCTCCGTGGCTTCTCTCATGTTCCTGGATCTAGACTCCAAGCGGACCCTGCTCACCCTCACCGCCATCTGGGAAAGATCCAAGGACGACTAAGAACTTGGTTCCTCACAAACGCAGCAAACACAGATACCTCTGAACCTCATACTGACCTCAAGGCCAACCTTACTTGGATCAGCAGATAAGGATCACCACTCTCAAGCCTTACATCTCTCCCCCTGGAGATTCTTCCACAACCCACCTCTAAGCAATTCACATCATTCTTCTTCAGTATTCATTCCTAGTCACTAACTCACCTGTCATCCTTCCATGCAGTCCTACCACGGACGGTTCCGGATTCCAGTCCTTTCCACTTCACCCTGCTAAAATAGAATCTATTAAAACTTATTCTGAGTCTCCCTGAGTGAGTTCCTGCATGTGTGTGAAAGCCGTGTCCAAAACAATGACAATAAAACTGTTTATTTTTATTGTTTTATAAAACTTCATGTTCTACTTTATTGCGTCTTTATTGTGAGTAAAGGCGACTGCGGCTCAGTAGGTAGATCAGTCCTGCTGCAACCTGAGAGTTGTGGGTTAGATTCCAGCTTCCAATTACATTATTTTCCATGAACTCTAAATACTGAATTGTTCCTCTAAAGGGGAAGTCGGCCTAAAAGGTTTCAGAACCAGAGGTCCAAGTAGAAGATAGCTGGTCGGATCAGGCACTTCAAGCTTCTGGAGATCTGCTCAGATATCAACCACAAACATCTTCTAAGCAAAGCAGCCATGAACATTTACTCAGTTTTAACTGTAAAACTTGACATTAAAACATAAATGTCTCTGGTTCAGACCCAGAACCATTCAATCTAAAATGATTCTGAACAATGCAGGAGACCAAACACAGAATAATCAGAACATCTGTTAAAGAAATGTTATTTACTGACTTATCTGATGTCCAGATGTTTGATCCAATAGCTCATGTTCTGGTTTGAGATTTGGTCTTGCAGTGGTGTGTCTGCACGTCTCTGGTTTCCCCCATGTATGCAGACTGGGTCGAGGCGGGGAGCACCAGCACCTGGCTGAGCCTGGGTGGGGAGATCAGGAAGCCTCCTGCTGGGAATAACGACCCCCCTGAAGCTGTTGTTCAGGGTTACAACTTCTGCAGAACCTGAACTCTGACCAACCTGGAAGCTGCTACAACATTATAATGAAGACAAGAAGGCAGTTCTCCTTGTTCAACCTTCTACTGACTTCTCATGGAGGGAAGAACATCACACATCTGATACTTTTACTAACTCAGACTTTCACATGGAATAAAGTAAAATAATCTGCTGGAATCTGATAAACATCAAGATCTGCTGGAAGTGTTTTCATGAAGAGCTCGTTAACATTAGGAAGAACTGATGGACTTCCTGCAGCTCTTGGATGCATTAAAATATGTTTGATATTTAGAAATTGTCAGGTGGATTTCCTCCTTCTTTTATGACCAAAATAAATAAAATCTGTAAAGAAAAATAAGGGAAAGAATGAAGAATCTTCCTGAGCTCAGTGTGTCTCTGAGATGGAGGTGAAATCAGTGAACCTGGGCTGTGGTTTACTGCTCTCTTTCTGTCACAAACACTGTTTGACATCAGTTCATCTGGAGGTTTTTGTTCAGGCTGCAGGGATCATTTCTCACTGTGGTTCCATCCTTCACGCAGCCGCAGTAGTAGGAGGCTGAATGACTGGGTTTAACTTTACTTATCTTCAGTTTACAGTCGTTCTGATTTTTCTCAGCTGAGAAATCATTTTTCTGAGGATGATTGAAAGGTTTTTCTGCGCTACCACCAGTGTAGATATAAAGAATCGCTTTGAATGTTTCTGTGTCTTTCTTCTGGTACCAGGTTACATCACTAGCACACTGATCCATTCCTCCACAGCTGAAGGAGACGCTCTGACCTTCTCTCCTGGTCAGAGTTAAATCATCCTGACTCAGCTGTGTTGCCATGGCAGCCAGCGCTGTAGAGACACAGACAGACAGGTGAAGGTCAGTGGGACAGTGTTTGTTCCAGGTGTTGGCTCCTGATTGGCTGGAAACACTCACCTGAACACAGACAGCACAGAGCAGCAGCTGGGAGGAAAAGCATTTTGTGCAGTGGTGTTTCCTCTGGTGAACCTGGGGAGAAGTGGAGCTCTGATGCAGCTGAGGCCAAACAAGGACGAGCTGTGAGATCAGACGAGGACCACGTGGTTTCTAACGGCTCCTCAAAGCTCCCATCAGCCCCTGCTGCCCACAGATAAGACTGCTGCTGCTGATTGACAGCTCAGCTCAAGATGCTGGATGGTTTCATGTTTAAATCTAGTAAAATAGTTTAAAACTCATCAGCATCATTTTCTTAACAGAGTTTAACCTCCAAAACAAACCAGGACAAGTTTAAAGTAAGTTTTAGAGACTGGAGAGCAGGAAATAAAGGTAGATATTTACAACAGCTCCACCTGCTGGACTGAATTGTTTTTGTCTTTGATCATTTAGTGCAAAGAGGATTTAAACCAGTTGGATTGTTCCTCAGAGATTAAGATTCAAACTTTCTCTGATGTTCAACATCTGCAGCGTTTAAAGCCAGAAACCTTTAGAGTGAATAAATGCTGAGAAACTGACCTGAAAATAAATGATTCTCCTTCCACCGTGATTCACACCACAGCCTGTTTTAGTCCACTGAAGGTGACATGACAGACATTTGATTTCACTTCAGTAACTTTTAATATGGTAATGCTAACCACTGCAGATGTTACCATGGTAACCAGTGAAACAGCTGTCTCCAGCAGACTCCATGGGTCCAGGCATTGTTCAGTAGATGGAGCTTCAATCCACAGAAACCATCAGATGTTCTCCATGAAGGTTTCTCCAAACATTCTTAACAGTTCTGATGTTTTAGGGGCTTAAAGCCTGATTTTAAAGAAGTCTTTACTGGTTCCTTCTAGAAGGAGATCAGAGGAAACATCCAGAGTAACAGACCAGGATGTCTGGGTCACACATCACAGGTTCTGGACACAATCATCATATTTATGAGCTCTTGGATCTATTTGTTCTTACAGACCAGCCAGAACAACATGTCAGCAACCAGGAGGAGGTTCTCACTGATTCAAAGATCTGTAAGCAGCAGAGGAGCAGAGCATTTCTAAAAGAGGATTATGAGAAACTTCTTGACGAAGAGCTGGAGGTCAATTGTGTAAATCATCAACTTCCAATTTTATATGGAAAGCTGCAGGAGTTCAAACAAGCAACAAAAGAAGATGCTGAGTTGAGAGAATCTGTCCAGATAAACAGAGACAAGTTCCAAACAAAATCAAACAGTACTGGACCTTGAAGGAAGAACTGTTATATGTTATAAACTGCTCAAAAAAATAAAGGGAACACTCAAATAACATCCTAGATCTGAATGAATGAAATATTCTCATTGAATACTTTCTTCTGTACAAAGTTGAATGTTCTGACAACAAAATCACAGAAAAACCATCAATGGAAATCAAATTTATTAACCAATGGAGGCCTGGATTTGGAGTCACACACAGAATGAAAGTAGAAAAACACACTACAGGCTGATCCAACTTTGATGTAATGTCCTTAAAACAAGTCAAAATGAGGCTCAGTATTGTGTGTGACCTCCATGTGTCTGTATGGCCTCCCTACAACACCTGGACATGCTCCTGATGAGATGGAGGATGGCCTCCTGAGGGATCTCCTTCCAGACCTGGACTAAAGCATCCGCCAACTCCTGGACAGTCTGTGGAGCAACGTGACGTTGGTGGATGGAGCGAGACATGATGTCCCAGATGAGCTCATTTGGATTCAGGTCTGAGGAACGGGCGGTCCAGTCCATAGCTTCAATGTCTTCATCTTGCAGGAACTGCTGACACACTCCAGCCACATGAGGTCTTGCATTGTCTTGCATTAGGAGGAACCCAGGACCAACCGCACCAGCATATGGTCTCACAAGGGGTCTGAGGATCTCATCTCAGTACCTAATGGCAGTCAGGCTACCTCTGGTGAGCTCATGAAAAGAAATGCCACCCCACACCATTTCTGACCCACTGCCAAACCGGTCATGCTGAAGGATGTTGCAGGCAGCAGATCGCTCTCCACGGTGTCTCCAGACTCTGTCACGTCTGTCACATGTGCTCAGTGTGAACCTGCTTTCATCTGTGAAGACCACAGGGTGCCAGTGGCGAATTTGCCAATCCTGTTGTTCTCTGACAAATGCCAAGTGTCCTGCACGGTGTTGGGCTGTGAGCACAACCCCCATTTGTGGACGTCGGGCCCTCATACCATCCTCATGGAGTCGGTTTCTAACCATTTGTGGCCTGCTGGAGGCCATTTTGCAGGGCTCTGGCAGTGCTCCTCCTGTTCCTCCTTGCACAAAGGTGGAGGTAGCGGTCCTGCTGCTGGGTTGTTGCCCTCCTACGGCCTCCTCCACGTCTCCTGGTGTACTGGCCTGTCTCCTGGTAGCACCTCCAGGTTCTGGACACTACGCTGACAGACACAGCAAACCTTCTTGCCACAGCTGGCATTGATGTGCCATCCTGGATGAGCTGCACTACCTGAGCCACTTGTGTGGGTTGTAGAGTCCGTCTCATGCTACCACGAGTGTGAAAGCACCACCAACATTCAAAAGTGACCAAAGCATCATCCAGAAAGCATCGGTACTGAGAAGTGGTCTGTGGTCCCCACCTGCAGAACCACTCCTTTATTGAGTGTCTTGATAATCACCAAAGATTTCCTCCTGTTGTCTTTTTCATTTGAACAACAAGATGTGAAATTAATTGTCAATCAGTGTTGCTTCCTAAGTGGACAGTTTGATTTCACAGAAGTTTGATTTACTTGGAGTTATATTGTGTTGTTTAAGTGTTCCCTTTATTTTTTTGAGCAGTGTCTTTATATATATCTGTGTACAACCAGCTATTCACACCTCACTCCCACACAAAATGCCTACCTGCACCTCCCCACCAAGAACCCTACAACCACCTCTGCTTTCCCCTTTGACCCCCTGTCTGCACTAAAGATCACTGAAGAAGATGTATAAATGGTCTTTCAGCATCAGGAAAGTTCTGAGACCTGATGGTATTTCCTTCTGCCTAAAACCCTGTGCTGACCTACTGGTCCTAGTCTTCAGTCAGATCTTCAACGAGGCTCTGGACCAGTGTGATGATCCCTCCTGCTTCAAATGTTCCACCATCATCCCGGTAACAACACTGTATCTTCTTTTGATTGTTTCCGGTTCCTAGGAGCCACCCTGTCTCTGGACCTGAGCTGGTTCTCACATATACATATTGTTCTGAAGAAGGCCCAGCAGAGACTTTATTTCCTGCAGCAACTCAAGAAGTACGACCTTCCATAGGAGCTGTCATCTTCTACTCTGCTATTACTCGGTCTGTTTTGTGCTCATCCATCTGTGTGGTTTGACTCATCTGCAAAATATTGCAGAATAATCATCTAAGTCTTTCCTCAACACTTCATGTTCTCCCATCTGCTCCAAGTCTTCTGTTTATTTCTTTCCATGATAATTCCTTCATTTCCAGAAATTTTTCATACCCTCTGATTATTTAAATAGTTTTGTGTTTAACTTCCCCTCTGTCGCTGCCCCCTGGTCGCAGTCTTTGATTTAATTTATCCGTTTCTACCCTTGTCTATTTTTACTCTCTTGTCACTGCCTCAGTATAATTTATTGTCTTTACCGTGTGAGTTTCCACAGCTCTCTTCCTGACTTCACAGCCCCATATATCACAGTGTGCTTGTTGCATTTAACCGGTTCATTCTTTCCACATTCTTCAAACACCTTTGTTTCCCTTTGCAGGCCACGGTTATAAGTCCATACCTCTGACATTTATAGCAACGAAGAGGTGGAGGAACGTATGGTCAGACAGTAAAACTCATACAACCTATTTTTACTTGTTCAGGCAGCACTAAGTCCTGAATGATTCATTTAGTTTTTCCAGATCTACTGCGATAGGAAGGTCAAACATCACTCCACAAGACATTTTCACCCAGAACTCCTCTCTGAGACCCGTTTCTTGCAAATGTTTTCAATATGTAGAGCTTTATTTAGCTGTTTTTCATCTTTTCATTTTATCAACAAATTCCCATCTCTAAGATCTTTTGCCAGTTCTACATCCCCCAGCTTTTTTTCAGTTCCCTTGACAACATGATTGGACCAAAATTAATTTCTTCTCCCTACTAAATTTAAGGAACATTTTGAACTTCTCCCCTTTCACTTTCCTTTGAATAATCGTGGTACCGTCATCTGGACTTACTGCAATTAAACTTGTTTTATGAGAAGTTCTGGCATCCTCGTTACACCTTGTGTCCATCGTGCCTCTCTTCCTTTTTCAAACACTAAAGTCCAGTCAGCAAAATGTATTTCCTCACTTTTATCTCTAATGCCATTCCGACCCAATTACACCAACCTCCAAGTCAAAAAGGAAGTCCTTCTCAAAAACCGCAATCAGAACTTGTGAGCTTCTCCCACAGTTCTGATTGCATCCAGCCATGATTTTCTGACGCTAATTATCAGGTCAGCTCAAGCTGCTGCTGGTTCCATCATCCTGATTTAAATTTAAAACAGATGGAAAAAATCTGCCTCACATGATGCAGAAACGCTAAAAACATTCAAGCTTGGTGCTAAATTTAGGATCACAGACTCACACACTGATGGCTTCATAGCCTGCAGAACCAAAGGATGAATGCCACTTGATTCCAGGCACATTTAAGGGAGGTGAAAGGCACCCAACTGTCATGTCAGGCCGTTTGAAACCGTTTACATCAGCATGGTCTGCGTGCTAGATGACCTGCAAGGATACCTGACCACACAACCAGCCACAGACATCATCGTCCTGCACGGGACAGGGAGTATTTGTTCTGTATGAGGGACCAGGGGACCCCAGTGCTGTTCTCTGATGAAGGTCGGTTCATGTTCAGCAGAAATATATGCATGCATATGAATTCTGGGGGTCCAATCGCTTCCATGGCTGCAGGTGTCTAAAGTTTGCTGTGGAGAAACTTGACTGGTCTGCATAGAGTCCTGACCTCGGTTGTACAGTTACGTTATTACAGTTCATTAATTGAGTAATCTTTCTATTATTGGTTTATTATTCCTCAGTTTATTGGCTCACATATATTGACTGTAAGGTTGAGCTGTTTTGATAATAAATTCTCATTAGTGCGTATTCTGTGTCGGTACAGTGACTACTGTTTTAAAGCCAGTGCTCACCTCTCCTCTTTCCCCTGATGTCCTACAATCCAGCCGCGTTGAGCTCAGTTAACAGAACAATACCTGACAGAGTGACTCAATTTATTATTCTGACTAAAAACCCAGTATTCTTACTTTATTAGTCATTTTGTTCATTCATTTTTCATTATAATTGTGAATAATTTCTAAAAGTTAAATCAATCACCGTCACCCAGCGGTGGTGCTGTTAGAGTTTTCTTAAAGTTACCTATGTCTCCTTACAGGAACATAGAATGAAAATATGTAATCTGCTTATTAAATGGCTTATTAGAAGTTTTACTGCTGCACACACAAGATGAGGTTTTATCAGACCCACAGACCACACTGTTCAATCCAGTAAAAGCTGCTCCAGGCTGACACATAACCGTGGTTCCCTGGTTGTGCTATTTGTTGCTTTTCTACATAAAACATCTTAAATTTAATTACAGAGTTGTAGTATGTCATCTATAGTTTAAAGGGCAAATGGAAATT
This sequence comes from Girardinichthys multiradiatus, assembly GCF_021462225.1. Taxonomy (NCBI): domain Eukaryota; kingdom Metazoa; phylum Chordata; class Actinopteri; order Cyprinodontiformes; family Goodeidae; genus Girardinichthys; species Girardinichthys multiradiatus. The sequence continues at coordinate 45,147,764 of NC_061799.1, forward strand.
CTTTGCCTGGAAAAAAGGACTTGAGTAACCAAAGCGGAACAGTTACAGTTCTCTGATTTGTTAGTCTGACTGAAAGTTTTATATTGTAACTTTATTTAAAAAGTTGTTAATTATTGGTAATTATTCATTATAATTATGAATTGTTCCTAACAGCCAAACAATCGTTATTTCACAACAATGGTGGTGATTCACAGTCAGTGGAGACGTTATACAAAGCAGCTTTAAAGATAAATGTGAATAATGTTTAACTGTAGTAATATATCCTTAAACTCATCAGGTAAATTTAGTAGGACAGATATAGAAACATTAGTTGTAAAAGAAGTGACCCAGATATACAGGGAGAATTAAAGGTGGAACTAAAAACTGACTCACGTTTCCACATGAATTATTAGAATGTAACGCATATGAGGATAGTAGGAAGACTCTGAAACAACTGAAAATAACTTTTACTGTAGAAAATATTTTTGGTTAATATCTGCTCCAATAATGACAGTTTAGAAAAGTTCTGGTTTGATTCAGAGAATAGAGTCTGGTTCTGCTGCCAAGCTGCTGTTCTATTCCAGTCCAGCAGGGGGCGGTAAATGGACCAATCAGCTGCTTTGTCTCAGTGTGACGTCCAGCGGAAGTAAAACTAAAGGCTCCAGCAGCAGCTTGTTTGGACTCAGCTGGAAGACGGTTGTGTTTTCGTATCTCAGCTGAATATTTCAGTAGTTTCAGTAACAATGTCTTCAGTTCAGCATCTGAGAGAGTTTATCAGAGAGCGACTAACTGCTGCTGCTGAAGAAATCTTCTCAGAGGTTGAGAAAACCATCGTCCGCTACGAGGAGGACGTTAGACTGCTGGGAACCTGCTGGAAACCCCAGATAAACACGACCAGAACCGGTAAGAAATGACAAAAAGTGTCTGATAAATCAGGTATATATAAATATACTTCAGTATTAAAACATAAGATTATTTGTTCTGCCAACTGGCGGCACCTGAACCTGTTTCTATCCTGTTACTTCAGGGCGAGTTGATTAGAACACATTTCAGTATCAAGATCATTCAAAGTGTTTTAGATGATAAAAAACACATCAAAGTAAATAACAGTGGATAATAAGGGAACATGAAGGAAAGTTGGACTACAGATTAAAATGAATGATGCTTCAGTTAATAGTTTAAATCAAAAAGTCAAAAGCAAATCTAAACACATAAGTTTCTAACCTTGATTTAAAACAACTCGGAGTTTCAGCATCTCTGCAGTTTTCTGGAAGTTTGTTCCAAGTTGGTGGAGCAGAAGAACTGAAAGCTGCTTTTCAATATTTGGTTCTGGTTCTGGATGCAGAGTAGACTGGAACCAGAGGCCATTCAGTGATTTAGAAGTCTAATCTCTGAGGTCCATTGGAAGGACTTTAGAACCGGGCTGATGTTCTCTACTTTCTTGGTTCTAGTGAGGAAGCAGCGTTCTGGATCAGCTGCAGCTGTCTGATAAACACGTGAATGAGTTTTTCATTATCCTGCTGGATAATTAAACCTGTAAAGGTTCTTCAGGTGATAGAAGGTCGACTTAGTGATTGTCTGTGTCGGAGCCGCCATCTTTAAAGTGCTGAAAGTGTCTGTTTTACAGAGGAAAACACGTTGCCTTCAGGTACATTTGACCTGCATAAACTGTGTACCATGTACCTTCTAAGTTATAGAAGGTGAACCCTGTACCTTCTAAGCTATAGAAGGTGAACCCTGTACCTTCTAAGTTATAGAAGGTATACCCTGTACCTTCTAAGTTATAGAAGGTGAACCCTGTACCTTTTAAGCTATAGAAGGTGAACCCTGTACCTTCTAAGCTATAGAAGGTGAACCCTGTACCTTATAGAAGGTATACCCTGTACCTTCTAAGTTATAGAAGGTATACCCTGTACCTTCTAAGTTATAGAAGGTATACCCTGTACCTTCTAAGTTATAGAAGGTATACCCTGTACCTTCTAAGTTATAGAAGGTGAACCCTGTACCTTCTAAGTTATAGAAGGTGAACCCTGTACCTTCTAAGCTATAGAAGGTATACCCTGTACCTTCAAAGTTATAGAAGGTATACCCTGTACCTTCTAAGCTATAGAAGGTGAACCCTGTACCTCCTAAGTTATAGAAGGTGTACCCAGTACCTTCTAAGTTATAGAAGATATACCCTGTACCTTCTAAGTTATAGAAGGTATACCCTGTACCTTCTAAGTTATAGAAGGTATACCCTGTACCTTCTAAGCTATAGAAGGTGAACCCTGTACCTCCTAAGTTATAGAAGGTGAACCCTGTACCTTCTAAGTTATAGAAGGTGAACCCTGTACCTTCTAAGTTATAAAAGGTGAACCTTGTACCTTCTAAGTTATAGAAGGTGAACCTTGTACCTTCTAAGTTATAGAAGGTGAACCCTGTACCTTCTAAGTTATAGAAGGTACAGGGTATACCTTCTAAGTTATAGAAGGTATACCCTGTACCTTCTAAGTTATAGAAGGTATACCCTGTACCTTCTAAGCTATAGAAGGTGAACCCTGTACCTCCTAAGTTATAGAAGGTGAACCCTGTACCTTCTAAGTTATAGAAGGTGAACCCTGTACCTTCTAAGTTATAAAAGGTGAACCTTGTACCTTCTAAGTTATAGAAGGTGAACCTTGTACCTTCTAAGTTATAGAAGGTACAGGGTATACCTTCTAAGTTATAGAAGGTGAACCCTGTACCTTCTAAGTTATAGAAGGTGAACCCTGTACCTCCTAAGTTATAGAAGGTGAACCCTGTACCTTCTAAGTTATAGAAGGTACAGGGTTCTGAATGGATAGGGGGTAGAGTCACCGTTTCCGTACAAAGAGTGACTCCAAAACATCAATCTGAGCGCCGTATAAACATCGACAGCAGATTACTTTCACTGAACGAAGATGGAAGCATTCGGATCGACGCCGGGGTCCAACGCTGCGCTGCGCACATTTTGGCACTTGGTGGTAGATGAGAAAATGCATACAGAGCTGGTCAGAGCAACTAGAAATGAAAAAGCGTTTACAGAGTTGCTTGAGCTAATGGCCGGTCAAGGCTACCAGCTAACAGCAAAACAATGCCGGGTGAAGCTTAAGAAGTTGTAGAGTGATTACCGGACCATCGAGGACCACAACGGCCGGAGCGGTTCGGACTGGAAAAATTGGAAGTAGTTCGACCAGATAGACTCCATCCAGGGGAACCGACTGGCCAGCGATATGAGGGAAAGTGCCTGCGACTCGGCCACCGTGGAACTGGGTTCCAAGATGGATGATGGTAAGTGTTAATGTGACTCTAAAATATTTTTACTGGTATCTTCGGCAGGAAGCTAACTTTGTATGAACAAAAGATATTTGGATTCCCGACCAAGTATTGAGTGCATAACTGTACATTATTATTTGAAGGTTGACGTTTTTTGTATTAAAAACACTTTTCTTTTATTGGTTGGATGAAATATGCTAATTTTGTGAGATAGGAATTTTGGGTTTTCATGAGCTGTATGCCAAAATCATCCGTATTAAGACAATAAAAGACCTGAAATATTTCAGTTAGTGTGCAATGAATCTAAAATATATGAATGTTAAATTTTCATCATGACATTATGGAAAATAATGAACTTTATCACAATATGCTAATATTTTGAGAAGGACCTGTATATTTGGTCAGACATGTTTGACCGATGCAACCCTCCTGACTTTTATATATATATTATATGTAGACTTATTTGCTTTTTGTTGTGGGAGGCATTCCTGTTCAGTGTATATATATATATATAGTGTATATTACAAAAACATTTTGAGTTTTATTTCTTTTTTGCTTGACTGAAATAAAACGGTTACCATCTTTTTATTTTAAGATTGTTGTCACTGTTTCAAGAAAGTCCAAACTGGGTTTAATTTGAAGGTTTTTCTCTCGTTTCTTCCTTATTTTTCAGATTTAAACCTTTTCAACACAAATAATCTCACTGAGGCTCAACGTCTTATTTTCCAGTCTGGCCTGTTTTAAACTAACAGTTAAAAATGATTTAATACAGAAAAACACTTTTAATGTATATTAGTATTGATTTAATAAAAATTTAAATCCAAGTAATCAGTCAAACATATGGAGTTTTAAAAATTATTGGACTCTTTTAAACAAATTAACTTTATTTCTTTATGAATCTTAAAAAATGACACATTTATTTTTATTTCCGTTTTTTAATTATTAATCACTGATGAAATATTTTATTTTTATTGTTTTATAAAACTTCATGTTCTACTTTATTGCGTCTTTATTGTGAGTAAAAGCGACTGCGGCTCAGTAGGTAGATCAGTCCTCCTGCAACCTGAGAGTTGTGGGTTAGATTCCAGCTTCCTCCTGCCACATGTCGATGTGCCCCTGGGCAAGGCACTTAACCTCAAGTTGCCTTCCGATCAGCATATTGGTGAATGAATGTGTGAGTTTTTGAGTGTGAATGGGTGAATGTGGCTCTAGAGAAGAGCTCTTTGAGTGGTTGGTATGACTGGAAAAACTATTTAAGTTCAGTCTATTTTCTTTTTTATGTTGACAACACATGATGAGACGGACAACGTTATAAAAACTAGTTTATTTTTCTCTTGAGACAACATAAAAAAAGAGAAATCCAGGAACTCTAAATACTGAATTGTTCCTCTAAAGGGGAAGTCGGCCTAAAAGGTTTCAGAACCAGAGGTCCAAGTAGAAGATAGCTGGTCGGATCAGGCACTTCAAGCTTCTGGAGATCTGCTCAGATATCAACCACAAACATCTTCTAAGCAAAGCAGCCATGAACATTTACTCAGTTTTAACTGTAAAACTTGACATTAAAACATAAATGTCTCTGGTTCAGACCCAGAACCATTCAATCTAAAATGATTCTGAACAATGCAGGAGACCAAACACAGAATAATCAGAACATCTGTTAAAGAAATGTTATTTACTGACTTATCTGATGTCCAGATGTTTGATCCAATAGCTCATGTTCTGGTTTGAGATTTGGTCTTGCAGTGGTGTGTCTGCACGTCTCTGGTTTCCCCCATGTATGCAGACTGGGTCGAGGCGGGGAGCACCAGCACCTGGCTGAGCCTGGGTGGGGAGATCAGGAAGCCTCCTGCTGGGAATAACGACCCCCCTGAAGCTGTTGTTCAGGGTTACACTCCTGACTGACGTCCCTGTCCTAAAAGGTTCAAGGCAGAAATTCTTCCTGTGTTTTAATGTAGCCTCATGTTGGTCATTTTAGGAGCTTTTCTCCCCTAAATGTTAATAATCCACCTATTATTATTTAGTACTAATATTTAGTTTTTTATAATGAAAAAATGCATATATTATAGAAAGAAGCATAATCAAACTAAAATAAATAATTTAAGTTATTAGTGTTTCATTAACATGATTAAAATACCCCCAGAACCGTGTGTGTTGAGGTGAAGCAACATGTGGAGTGGAGCAGATGATGTTGAAGGCTGTGGTGACAGCAGATTGGAAGTTCTCCATCACTGTGGAAAGTTCATGGAGATCACTGTGGAGTAAATCATCTAAACACATTTCTTCACAGGGGATGAAGAGCGGCTCAGTTTGAGAACAGAAGCATAGAAATAAAGTATCATTTAGTTCAAATCTCAGAGTAAAGACAAAATTAATCTTGTTTCCAACAGTTTTACATGTCAGGACATAATGATAACGGTTTGGTCTTCACCAGGTTCTACGGTTATGTTCAAAACAAGCACTTTCCACTCTGTCAGGTGAGGAAGAACTAAGTACACCCCATGATCCAACAGCTTGAAGTCTTTTTACAACAGGAACTCTCAGTAGGATGTTTTTCTGTAATATTTTTTCATTCTCTCGTTTTAAATATTAGCTCATTGTTCTTTTTTCTTGTTTTATGGAAGTTTGCACACATTTATTTTTACACAGCTCTGGTTAGGTTGGACTACACAGCTTGGACTAGGCCATTGCAACAGTTTTTCTGGAAATGCAGCCTGAAACTCTGCTGTTTTAACCTGGCTGCTTCTTTCCTTCTTCAGTCCTCAGTTTTTCCACACAGAACATTTTCATATCAGCTTCATCTTTATTAAAGAAATTAGAGAAATTTTATTCTTCTTCATTTCAGGTTAAATCACTTTAAAATCTGCATGAAAGGAAAACATTTTGTTGTGTTCTGGTCCCACAAACCCGAGTTTCTGAGTTGATAAAAAGAGAAGCTGTCAGAATTTAGGAGTGCAAAGTCTGGGGGCTTTCAGGGACGGACGGGTGGATGGACGGGTTAGGGTAGGATGGATCCATTCATCCATTGATTTCCGCTTACTGAGATTGGGTTGCAGGGACAACTGAGATTGGGTTGCAGGGACAACTGAGATTGGGTTGCAGGGACAACTGAGATTGGGTTGCAGGGACAACCGAGATTGGGTTGCAGGGACAACCGAGATTGGGTTGCAGGGACAACTGAGATTGGGTTGCAGGGACAACCGAGATTGGGTTGCAGGGACAACCGAGATTGGGTTGCAGGGACAACACAACCAGGAGGGAACTCCAGACATCCCTGTCCTCAACGACATCCTCCAGCCTATTCTTGGGATCCCAAGGTGTTCCCAGGCCAGGCAGGTATACAGTCCCTCCAGCGAGTTCTAGGTCTTCCTTGGGGTCTCCTCCAAGTGGGACTTGTCCAGAAAACCTTCAAAGGGAGGCACCCAGGCGGCATTCTGATTAGATTCCCTGAGAACCAGGGGAGGGAAACTGGACTAGACTTCAGGTTCTTATAAAAACTCCTTAACTAACACTAAATAAATGAATGAGGTTTAATCTGAAACAAAAATGGTCTCTGAGGTCAACATTAGCTGCATTTGGCTTGTTCCAAAGACAGGACTGAAGCTCACTGGTGATCGGGATTTTGCAGTTGCGGCCTTTAAGTTATGGAGCGGGTCGGTGCTACGTATTCGGCGGGCTCCTTCACGTCTTCTTTTAAATCCTTTTTGAAAACTCCTCTTTTTTCTCTGGCATTAAACACATTGTCCTGTTGACACCCCTGTTTTAAACAATCATAAAAAATAGTTTAGTAAATAAATATTTCAATGAAATGAAAACATATCCTCCATTCAGAGAAGAAGAGATCTTTTGTGTGTGAACATTGTCTAAAATCTTATGACAACATATATTCAAAGCAGTAATACTATAAATATTAGTCATATTTATTCAGATTTTAGTACATTTAATTTGGGGCAATTGTGGAAACCTTAGGAACATGTGTCAAAGTTCTAACTAGTATTAAACTAGTTTTTGACCAGAAATAATCAGAAAAGCATTCAGTGAAAGACAAAAATAAACCTGAAAGACCTTCAGAAAGCCTGCAAACGTCGATCAGGTACAGAAACATTCAACGTCTGTCAGGAAGATGAATTTAAAGGAATTAAATCTGGATTATGACTTTTATACAGAAGCATCAACTTTCAACAAATCAGCTTGTCAGCGAGAAAACATTTCAATACATCTGAAACACTGCTGTACCTGAACGATGGACATGCACTGAGCTGCAGGGACCACGAGGTGGCAGCAGAGGGCGCTCACCGGAAGTAAACAAAGAAACCAGCCCCATGTAGAGAAGATGGCTGATTGTGAGCTGAAGATCTGAGTCAGTTCAGCGTCTCAGAGAGTTTCTCAGTGAAACATGGAGCTCTGCTGCTGAAGAAGAGATGTTAACGCAGACTGGTGGAGATCAGCTGGAAACAACAGAACCAGAACCCTGTCGGTAGGTAACAGAAACTGGGCTCAGGAACGATGGAGTGTCAGGATCATTAACTCCGTTTCAAACTGCAGTGAGAACTTTTATGACCAAACCAACCTCCAAGCAGGACCGACAGCAGGGTTCTGCAGGGATCAGGAGTGGCTCAAGTCCATTTGACAGAAGCTCATAGTGTGTTTGGGTGCGTAGAGGTCTAGGACAGCTGGGCCCAGGTGGGTCAGCGGTGTGTTTGTGTCTAATAAAAGTTTTTCCTCCTGACAGATTTTCCTTGTTGCTTTATTGTCCCACTTAAATGTTTCAGATCATCTTCATCTGAGGAGATACAAAAACAGATTTCATGTGTTAAAGGAAAATCTATCCAACCAACCTGCCTCTACGTAAAAAAGTAATAACACCCTAAACCTAACTGGTTGTTCCACCCTTCTGATAACTGGTAATGGGTCTTTTCCGTCACTGTGGAGAAATTTGGACCCTGAGAGTTTTCCAGCTTGAACGGCCTGTTTAAGGTCACGCCCTCAGCGTCTTGCTCTGATTTATGTCAAACTTTGACTAGGCCACTCTACACCTCCTTGTTATTTTTTGGGTCATTCAGAGGTGGACCTGCTGGTGTGCTTTGGTAAACCCAAGTGACCTTGAAGGTCACAAACTGATGGTCGGAGATTCTCCTTCAGGATTTTGAGATAAAAAGCAGAACTCATGGTTCCATCAGCTACAGCAAGTCGTCAGGTCCTAAAGCAGCAAAGAAACCCCACACCACCACACTGCCACCACCGTGTTTGACTGTAGGTATGACATTCCTTTTCTGGAATACTGTGTTAGTTTGACACTAGATGTAACGGGACCCAAACCTTCCTAAAAGGTCCACAGAATATTTTCCCAGAAGTCCTGGGGATCATCAAGATGTTTTTGTGATAAATGTGAAATGGACCTTTCTGTCCTTTTGGGGCAGCAGTGGTTCTGGCATTAGAACTCTCCCATGGAGGCCATCTCTGCACATTCTCTCCTTCTTATTGTTGGATCATGACCTCTGACCTTAACTGATGCAGTGAGGCCTGCAGAGCTCCAGATGTTGTTCTGGGACCTCCTGGATGAGCCGTTGATGACCTCTTTCATTAACTCAGATTAAGGCTTTTTTATCTTCTCTAGTTTAACCTGCAGTGGTTTGGACAGCTCGGCTCATGTATCTTCTCGGTTCCTTGTGTCGGGTTATTATGGGATGCTTCCTCTTCTCTTTAGTTTTAATGTGCCACGTTTGAGGACCTTTGGAGCACACCTTGGTTCTGTACGTTGAGAACCTCCCTCCAGCTTCCGTGTTCTCCTCTCTCTAGTTCCTCCCTCATTTCTTCTATCTGCTGTAGCTCTTCAGCCATGATCTCCTACCACATATTAAATCAGGGTTGTACAAAGTGCGGCTCGGGGGCCATTTGTGGCCCTTGGAAGGATTCCGTTTGGCCTCAGTTTCAGAAAGGTAAAATGTGGGCCTCCATGATGGTGCAGATGGAGACTTTTTGTCATTTTTAAGGTGAGATTTTTACAGAATTGTCTTAAAATGGAAACCAACTCAAAGTTAATGAACTGGGTCTTTTATTGCACTTTAATGGAAACTGGTACCAGAAAGGTCCGGCAACTTTAACTAAAGAACATTTGGGCAAATATATCCATCCAACCTGTCAGAATACAGCTAGTTTCCTAAGACAGACGGACTCATGGTCCGTTGTGGTCGACGCTAGAAAGAGAAAATAAAAATCAGTTTGTAGATCAAAGGTTTGGACACACGGTTCCACCCGGACCTATAACCGCTAAACCATAAGAACTACAGAACCACCATACTGTAGCCTGATCCAGGAGAACATATTTTTCACAGAGGTGTTTTTCTTCTTGTCTCTGCAGACCTCCATCAGCAACACGACTGGAAGGACCCGGCAGCTCCTGCTGACCTGCAGCTCTGCAACCAGGGAAGGAAGTGCAGTCTGGACCAGGATGAACCAGAACCTCTACAGATTAAAGACAACCAAAAGGAACCTGGAAGTCCACACATTAAGGAAGACCCGGAGCGACCAGAACATCTGCTGGTTAAAGAGGAACAGGAGGAACTTTGCTGCAGTCAGCATGGAGGAGAAGCTGCTCTGAAGCTGGAGACTGAGATCATTATGGTCACTGCTGATTATGGTGAAACGGACTTCGGTGAAGAACCACTAGACCCGGTCCGGTTCTGTCCTATGAGCTCCTCTGAAACTGAAATGAAACCTGTGGAGTCAGACCTAACAAGAACTTCAGAGATGCAGCTGGACCACAGACCTCCCAGTAACGTTGTGGACGGATCTCCGGTGCCACAGGATCCGATTACTGGGAAACCAGCAACATGTTCTGTGAAATGTGACGTTTGTGGAAAATCCTTTAAATGCGAGTCTCACATGAAGGAACACCGCAGAACCCACACAGGAGAAAAGCCCTTCGAGTGCCGGACCTGTCAGAAAAGTTTCCGACTGAAACGCCAGCTGGGTCTCCACATGAGGGTCCACACAGGAGAGAGGCCGTACTCCTGCGACACGTGTGGAAAGTCTTTCAGCTACTGGACCGGCTTGACCGTCCACATGAGAACCCACACGGGGGACCGGCCGTATTCCTGCGACACGTGTGGGAAGAGCTTCACTCATTCCAGCAGCCTGACCATCCACACCAGAACCCACACAGGCGAGAAGCCTTTCTACTGTGGAACCTGTGGGAAGAACTTCAGCCAGAGGACGGGTCTGACGGACCACCAGCGGATCCACACGGGAGACAAGCCTTATTCCTGTGAGACGTGTGGGAAGAGTTTCAGCCAGAGAACCAGCTTAAAGATTCACCTGCGGTCCCATACCGATGGTCCGCCTCCATCCTGAACCGGGCCTCATGGAAATGGACTTTATGTTTTTACAGGTGTCATTAAATCTAGTTGTGCCTACATGATCTATCCACAGGAACCAGTTCTGTTCCATGTTCTGATCTCTAGCTTCAGGTTCTGTCTTCCTGGACAGGAAAACTCATCCATCCTCCTAAAAATCTAAAGACAGGATCGGGTTCTGATGGAGATTCTGAGTCAGTGAGCTGCTGGATTCTGGGTTCGGTACCAGCAGAGGAAAGTGGGTGAAACATTTGGGTTATGGTTCCTGACAGCCTTCAGCTTATCTCTGCATGTTTAATGAGGAAAAGATCCAGTTTTTGCTGTGAATCATTTCATTATTAAAGATTCTTCATTAATAAATCTGCATCAGTGATAATTATTCCAGAACAGATGAGATCTTTGAATTTTAAGAATAATTTGATATTTTACACAAATAAAGAGTTTGTGTTCAAACCTAAAATCTTCCAATAAATTCACAGAATAAGAAGCAAAATATTAAGAAAACAATTCCTCCAGATTTTAAAGTGATCACATGGAGAAGATCTGATGGGTTTCATGAAGCTTCATCATTTATAAATCATACACTCACTGGCCACTTTATTAGGTACACCTTGCTAGTACCGGATTGGACCCCCTTTTGCCTCCAGAACTGCCTTAATCCTTGGTGGCATAGATTCCTCAGAGAGTTTGGTCCATATTGACATGATAGCATCACACAGATGCTGCAGATTTGTCAGCTGCATCCATGATGAGAATCTCCTGTTCCACCACATCCCAAAGATGTTCTACTGGACTGAGATCTGGTGACTGGAGGTCATTTGGGTCCAGTGAACTCATTGTCATGTTCAAGAAACCAGTCAGAGATGATTCGTGCTTCATGACACGGCTGATTAGAAATTTGCGTTAACGAGCAGTTGGACAGGTGTACCTAATGAAGTGGCTGGTGAGTGTATGTTCCTCCAACATGGTCCAGGAGAGCGGTCCAATCCTGACATCCAGAACAACTAAATGACTGTGAGGTTGGATCCACCTCCAGGACAAGTGGTGACCCCCAGGGGGAGCAGTGGAGCAACAACCACCTCAGGAATGTACACACGTCCACAACATTGTTGGTACCCCTCGGTTAATGAAAGAAAAATGGTCACAGAAATACCTTGAATCTGACAAAGGTAATAATGAATAAAATTCTATGAAAATGAACAAATGAAAGTCAGACGTTGCTTTTCAAACATGCTTCAACAGAATTATTTTAAAAGATAATCTCATGAAACAGGCCTGGACAAAAATGATGGTACCCCTGAAAATAATGTGACCAAAGGGACGTGTTAAATCAAGGTGTGTCCATTAATTAGCATCACAGGTGTCTCCATTCGTGTAATCAGCCAGTGGGCCTATATATAGGGCTACAGGAAGTCACTGTGCTGTTTGGTAACATGGTACCACACTCAACATGGACCAGAGGAAGTGAAGGAAAGAGTCTCAGGAGATTAGAAAGAAAGTTATGGTCAAGCATGTTAAAGGTAAAGGTTATAAGATCATCTCCAAGCAGCTTCATGTTCCTGTGACTACAGTTGCACATATTATTCAGAAATGTAAGATCCATGGGACTGTAGCCAACCTCCCTGGACGTGGCCACAGGAGGAACATTGATGACAAAACAAAGAGACGGATAAAACGAACGGTAACAAAAGACTTAATGGGAGACGACCAAGGAGACCATTGTTGAAAACAATTCATAAAAAGCCAGACTGGAATTTACCAAACTACATGTTGACAAGCCACAAAGCTTCTGGGAGAATGTCCTATGGACAGATGAGACAAAAATTAAACTTTTCAGCAAGGCACATCAGCTCTATGTTCACAGACGGAGAAATGAAGCATATGAAGAGAAGAACACTGTTCCTACTGTGAAACATGGAGGAGGTTCTGTTATGTTCTGGGGCTGTTTTGCTGCATCTGGCTCAGGGTGTCTTGAATCTGTCCAGGGTATAATGAAATTTCAAGACTATCAATGGATTCTAGAGAGAAATGTGCTGCCCAGTGTCAGAAAGCTTGGTCTCAGTCGCAGGTCATGGGTCTTTCAACAGGATAATGACCCAAAACACACAGCTAGAAACACCCAAGAATGGCTAAGAGGAAAACATTGGACTATTCTGAAGCGGACCTCTATGACCCCTGACCTAAATCCTATTGAGCATCTTTGGAAGGAGCTGAAACATGCCGTCTGGAAAAGGCTCCCTTCAAACCTGAGACAACTGGAGCTGTTTGCTCATGAGGAGTGGTCCAGAATACCTGCTGAGAGGTGAAGAAGTTTCATTAACAGTTATAGGAATCATTTGATTGCAGTGATTGCCTAAAATGTTGTGCAACAGAATATTAAGTTAAGGGTACCATCATTTTTGTCCAGGCCTGTTTCCTGAGTTTATTTTTTAAAATAATTCTGTTGAAACATGTTTGAAAAACAACGTCTGACTTTGTTCATTTTCATAGAATTTTTATTCATTATTACCTTTGTCAGATTCAGGTTCTTTCTGTGACCATTGTGGGTTTTTCTTTCATTAACCGAAGGGTACCAAGAATTTTGTCCATGTATGTAAGCCCTGTAGAACATTTGAGAAGAAACATCTACAGAGCCATCGCTGCAGGTCTTTATGTGCTCTTTATCTACAGACTGGTTAGATCTACTGATGACGTTTCTGCATTAATACGTTTTTTATAATATTATTTTTGTGCAGTAGTTTCTTTAATGTTTCCCCCTCGCTCTGCCTTTCCTGTTTGCTGTTGCAGCAAATCAATGGTTCTGTTCTGTTGTGTTCTGTTGTGTGATGAAGGGCAGGTGGAGCCAACTTCATTAGATGAAAGCAGTTTGTTATCTTCACCAGCAGAGGGCAGCAGAGCAGCAGCTTCAGGAGGGTGATGATGGATCTTCTTCAGGTAATCAGAAAGCAGCAATTTGGGTTTTCATTTATTCAGAGGAAGTCTTCAGAACTTCTTCATGCAGGGTTTGGTTCTAATTGGTCCATTAGTCCAAGCATCCTTCTTGCCGCTAGAAGATTTTTAAATTTTTTTATTTAAAGGTTTATTCCAAGCCAGTAAGAAAACACATATAATAAAAACATTTTTTTTTTAAGTATAGTGTACTACTGAATCCAAAAAATGATAATAACAATAATAATAATAGTAAGAATGACTTGGAAAGGAGTGGGATGAAGAAAACCTGTTTTAGTCCGACCTCCTGTTCACATTCCTTAAGAAATGATATGATTGCTGCCAATTACAGCTTAATAACTAAATCTGTCATATCAACATAGCATTTTACATCAATAACAATATACATAAAGAAGAGAATCAACATATTCAATATATAGTCATTATAACCACAATATATAGATCTACATTATAGGTCCAGTCACACCCCAAATATTTGTAATATGTTTTTATTGGCTTTATATAAAAATCTACTAAATCAAAAAATGTTAACATTTTAGACTCCCAGAATAAAGTATTAGTGTGATCAAAAAATCCTACTTTATGTATAACTCTCGCAGCACGTTTTTGGAGTATAAAGAGAGGATGTAGTAAACTTATTGTCCCAGATTTCTATACAGTCGGTTAAATAAGGCAAAACTAATGAGCAATACAATAATCGCAGTGCATTATTTTCCAAGGAGTATTTAACCTTGTTAATAATTGAGTCACTTTTAGAAATGTTACTTTGTGTGTGTCTGATGTGTGGTTTCCATCTTAATCTGCTCTAAATAGTTATTTCCAAACATTTTATTTCTGACACGATATCAATATCAACATCATCTATATTTATTACTGAGTTTAAAATCTCTTTATAATTTCCAAAGAACATTACTTTAGTTTTATTTAAATATAGAGATCATGTATTTATATCCATCCATGATTTTAGTTGAAGTAGTTCATTATTTATAATGTATATTAAATGAATATAACTATCACTAGAGTAAAATATATGGGTGTCATCTGCAAATAGAATTAGTTTTAATAACTTAGATACATTAAATATTATGATTTAATGATTATATTCAGTTTTTCTATTCTTGTATAGTGGTATTATTTTAGTAATCTTCGTTTTATTTGGAAAAGTTCCTGTTAGAAATGATAGATTATATATATATACATTAATGGATTAGAGATACTATGTATAATTCTTTTTACTAACGTAATATCTATTTTATAACAAACAGTAGATGATTTGTTCCTACATTTATCAAATAATATCTATTCATTCTACCTCAGTAACTCCAGACAGAAACATCTTCTTTGAATTGATTTCTATGGATAAATTATCCAGTTTATTGGATTTATGGATTTTACCTGCCAAGTCTGGCCCAACATTTACAAAACATTATTAAAACTATCTACAGTTTTATTCATATAAAGTTTTCATCCTCCGTTGGTTTGCTCCAGAAGATAATCCCAGATAATTTTTGGAACATCTGAGCTGTCTAGTTTGGTAACAACCTTAGTGGCTCGTGTTGTTTTTGCAGATCAAACGGAGAAAAAAGCTCCTCTGGGTTTTCTGATGGCTTGAATGATCTCAGAACGTCACTCATGAGAATCCATCTTCTTCATCATTTAGGCTCCAACGTTCTCGCTCAGCAGCTGACAGATCAGATCTGACCTGCAGGATCTGTTTGGTTCTCCTTGCTGAAACATCACTTCATCAGCAGCAAACCTGATGGAAGGAGAGAATGTTCTGCTGGACGTTTCCTGCAGAGGTCCTGCATCATCTTCAGACGTTTCCATGGGTTGACAGTAAACAACGTTCCAGCATCATCTCCAGGATTCCTGCCTGAATCCCACTTTGGTTCCGTCACCCACAGTCCGTTCTCTCCTCTTTGGACCTCGGGAGGCTTGTTTAGGAGTTCATGAAGGTTCTAGTTTGGCTTCTAAACCACAGCACAGGAGCACCACAGGGGACTGTACTCTCACCATTCCTTTTCACTCTGTACACCTCAGACTTCCAGTACAAGACAGACTCCTGTCATCTGCAGAAATACTCGGATGATTCTGGAGTTGTGGGGTGGATCAGAGATGGACAAGAAGCTGAGTACAGGAAGGTGGTGGACCACTTTGTGGCATGGTGTGGAAACAATCATCTCATTTTGAACGTGACTAAAACAAAGGAGATGATTGTAGATTTTAAGAGAAACAGGAATAAGTCAAAAACTATTTCTATCATGGGAGAAGAAGTGGAGGTGGTGGAGGAGTATAAATACCTCGGTGTTCACCTGGACAATAGACTAGAGTGGAGATGCAACTGTGAAGCCATCTACAAGAAGGGACAGAGCAGACTGTACTTCTTGAGGAAGCTTAGGTCCTTCAGTGTTAACAGCAAGATGCTGCATATCTTCTATAAGTCTGTTGTGGAAAGTGTGATCTCTTCTACCATCATCTGCTGGGGAAGCAGCATCAGAACCAGGGACTTAAAAAAGCTCAACAAGCTGATAAAGAAGGCTGGCTCTGTTCTGGGGACTCCTCTAGAACCTCTGGAGATCATTGTGGAAAGATGGATTCTTAATAAAATGAAGAACATTATGGAGAACCCTGAGCATCCTCTTCATGAGACTGTCCTACAACAACAGAGTGTCTTCAGTCAGAGGCTTCTTCAGATCTGCTGTAAGATGGAGCTCTACAGGAGATCCTTCCTGTCCACAGTCATCAGCATCTACAACGGCTCTTTGAGGAAACCTTCATAATATGAGCTACAACAACATTTAATTTCCCTTTGGGATTAATAAAGTATTTTTGAATTGAATTTCTTCTCCTTCAGCTCAGATTGTCTTTCAGTTCTGCAGTTTTTATTTTAAGCCACGTTGCTTTGAGTCTTCTGGCCTGATGCTCTGGGTTCTTCTTGGCTGACCAGGATGGTTCTGCTTTCCAGCCAGAACATTTTGTTTGGATCCAACTGGGCCCATGTTTCCTGTCGGTTCGAGGCAGCTGAAGGTCTTTGGACCTGATGCAGAAGCATTCGTTTGTTTCCAGTAGAAGAAGTGGTTCCCTGTTTTCTGCCAGAGTTGGAGCTCCACATAAATGTGTGAAACTGCTGGTGACAATAATAAAGCAATAAAATATTAATAAAATACAAAATAAAAAAAAATCTAAAATAATAATAAAGAAATTTGAAGTTTGCAAACTTTATTCATCTGTCTTCAGTGATTTATCTAAAATAAAAGTTGAATTTATTTCAGTGAAAATGTAAATGTTCTGTTTTGGGTTTTAGACGGTCAAGTGAACCAAACAGAACCGTTTGTTGAAAACAGACCATTTATTTAATGATAAATACAACCAGAAGTAACTCCAGTCAAACATGGCTGCAGAAATATTTTCATGTTTGATTTAATTCAGCTATAAAATACTTATTTTATTTTTTCACTTTTATTGAACCAGATTCTGGTTCCGGATCAGATATGTGGACCAGATCTAAATCAGCTTTATCACTTTAAATGTTTCATTTTATTAGTTTTAAAAAAAAATGTTTTAAATTTTCTTAATTTTTTTTAAAAAGCTAAAATTACTGATGAATTCTCTTCAGTTTCAAGCAGCAGTTTTAGGTCTTTTTGTTTTTTATTTTTATAATTTTAAAATGTTATTTTCTTTGACGTATTTGTTTAGTTTTAAAGCAAAAACTGTAAACTTTTATTTGTATATTTTTTATATTTCATGTTTATAAGATAAAAAAAACCTCCATATTAACATTTTTGTCTATTTTATGATCTTATAATAATACTTTTACTGGTTCTTGTCAGTAATTTGTGAGATTTTCGCGCTCTTTAAACCTTTTTATTTTCTTTTATTTCCCTGTTTTCTTTGTTTGTTTGTTTGTTTGTTTGTTTGTCCTTGTTTTCATGACATCACCAGTGGATAATCTCTGATTTCCCGGAACTTTCTCCCCTTGCATCATTTACAGTCAGTGTGGACCACCCGAACCGTTACACCGCACATCCGCGGAGTAAAATAGTTCCCTCATTAAACGCGTCCCTTGACCCGGATGGACCCGGACCCGCAGCCGTAGTTCTGCTGCTCTGTCAGAAACACAGATGTTGATGTTTGTCAGCTGCTTAGAAACTGAGCGACGACGCGCATCAGGTTGTTACGTAGAAGACAAGTGGCGGGAAGATTGTGACGTAAGCGGAAAGAAAAGAAGTCGGAGGAGATAAATGCGTGAAGTGCGGCTCGATGCGGTGAGTCAGCCTGAGAAAGCAGAGCAGAGAACATCAGCTCACAGACAATAATAACCCTGGTTTACTGATCCGGACGGGTTTCGGTTCTGACTCTGAGGTTCTGCTGCACCAACTTTACTCTGAAGACTCCACTTTATCTGCGGGAACTTCTGGATTTCACGTCAGCGGTGAGTTCAACAGCTGTTGGTTTTTAATTATCCCACCTTGATTGTAAATAAACGGAAACATCTGGATGCAGAACATCTCAGCTGTCAGAGAACGTGACGTCACGGTTCTATTGTTTCTATGTGAAATAAAACCTGAATCTGGTTGGAGCTTCTTCTGAACATCTTCTCTAGTTTCACTCTAAACACCACGGGACAGTCTGTAATTAGCCGAGACAGTAGAACTTTAATAGAACCTGACACTAGAACCTTGTAGAATCTGACACTAGAACCTTAATAGAATCTGACACTAGAACCTTAATAGAACCTGACACTAGAATCTTGTAGAATCTGACACTAGAACCTTAATAGAACCTGACACTAGAACCTTGTAGAATCTGACACTAGAACCTTGCAGAATCTGACACTAGAACCTTGTAGAATCTGACACTAGAATCTTGTAGAATCTGACACTAGAACCTTAATAGAACCTGACACTAGAATCTTGTAGAATCTGACACTAGAATCTTGTAGAATCTGACACTAGAACCTTGTAGAATCTGACACTAGAACCTTAATAGAATCTGACACTAGAACCTTGTAGAATCTGACACTAGAATCTTGTAGAATCTGACACTAGAACCTTAATAGAACCTGACACTAGAACCTTGTAGAATCTGACACTAGAACCTTAATAGAATCTGACACTAGAACCTTGTAGAATCTGACACTAGAACCTTGTAGAATCTGACACTAGAACCTTGTAGAATCTGACACTAGAACCTTAATAGAATCTGACACTAGAACCTTGTAGAATCTGACACTAGAATCTTGTAGAATCTGACACTAGAACCTTAATAGAACCTGACACTAGAATCTTGTAGAATCTGACACTAGAACCTTGCAGAATCTGACACTAGAACCTTGCAGAATCTGACACTAGAACCTTGTAGAATCTGACACTAGAATCTTGTAGAATCTGACACTAGAACCTTAATAGAACCTGACACTAGAATCTTGTAGAATCTGACACTAGAATCTTGTAGAATCTGACACTAGAACCTTGTAGAATCTGACACTAGAACCTTAATAGAATCTGACACTAGAACCTTGTAGAATCTGACACTAGAACCTTAATAGAACCTGACACTAGAATCTTGTAGAATCTGACACTAGAACCTTGCAGAATCTGACACTAGAACCTTGTAGAATCTGACACTAGAACCTTAATAGAACCTGACACTAGAACCTTGTAGAACCTGACACTAGAACTTTAATAGAACCTGACATTAGAACCTTAATAGAATCTGACAGTAGAACCTCGATAGAACCCGACACTAGAACCTTGTAGAACCTGACACTAGAACCTTGTAGAACCCGCAGAACATCTCGGCTGTCTGTAGACAGCTCAGGTTTGCTTTTATTAAACTTTCTGATAAAAACTTTTCTTGTTGGATTTCTGTTCAAATAAAACCCAAATTTCCTGATAATTTTCCAACAGAGACGCTTCATCCTGTTTTCATCTTTAAAATTTTCCTAAACTGAAACAGATTTTCTCTTTTGACCCATTTTAACATTTTATAATATTTCTAACAAGGTCTGGCACTGAACATCGGACCTTCTCTGAACCGACTCCGGCCACTGATCTGAGAGTCAGATTCTGGAATATCTGATTTTGTTTTCCTGTTCAGTAAATGCCTCAAAGCTAAAAACTCCCACACTTTTCAGTCAGTGAATGCATCACCTCACAGCCTGCAGATACGTCTCTATCTGAGAACCTGCAGCAGTTCTGGACTCAACTCGGACCTCACCGAAACCGGTCCAGGAAAAGTCTCGTTTAACCCGTGTGTTGTTGTCTTCTCAGGCAGCTGTGATGGCGCCGATGTTAGCCACGCCCAGCACAGACTACGACTACGACACCATCCAGCCGTGCTTCTTCCTGAGTGGGGAGGAGGAGGACTTCTACCCTCCTCCACACAGCCAGCTCCTCCCTGGTCCAGGTGAGGACATCTGGAAGAAGTTTGAGCTCCTCCCAACTCCTCCCTTGTCGCCCAGCCGGACTCCTCCTCAGTCGGACCATTCGCTGTCCGCCGCAGACCACCTGGAGGCGGTGTCAGAACTGCTGGATGAAGACTCCAACCCCTCAGCGGCGTTCCTTCAGTCCTTCATCATCCAGGACTGCATGTGGAGCAGCAGCTTCGGAGCAGCCACCAAGCTGGAGAAGGTGGTGTCAGAGAGGCTGGCGTCTCTCCGGGCCCGCAGGGACTCGTCTGACACCTGCAGCCTCACAGGTGGAGGTTCTGATCCACAGGTGGGCCGGTGCCAGGTGAACGCAGAGTACCTGCAGGACCTCCAGGCTGCAGCATCAGAGTGCATTGATCCCTCTGTGGTGTTCATGTACTCGCCAGCGAGCGAGAAGCAGAGCGAGGAAGACGGAGCGACGATGGAGGCGGGGTCAGAGTTGAGTCTGGAGACGCCGCCGCTCAGCAGCAGCGACAGCGAATCAGGTGGGAAACAGGAAGTTGTTCTTTTCTGCCTGTCCTGTTGATGTTCTATGAAGTTCTGCTCCTCTCTGGTGTAAATCTGGTTCATTTCAGTGTTTTTGTTTCTTTCCACAGAAGAAGAAGAGGAGGATGGTGAGGAAGAAGAGATTGACGTGGTGACGGTGGACAGACAGAGGACATCTCGGAGGTCTGATGCCTTACCTCTGGTCCTTAAGCGCTCCCACATCAACATCCAGCAGCACAACTACGCCGCCCCACAGCCTGCTGAGAAGCGGCTGAAGGTGGCGGAGAGCCCGGCGACAGCGAAGCAGAGCGGCGGCCGGCGGTGCTGGAGCCCGCGGTCCGACGGAGAGGACGAGGACAGGCGCCGGACTCACAACGTGTTGGAGCGGCAGCGACGGAACGAGCTGAGGATCAGCTTCCTGGCTCTGAGGGACCAGATCCCGGCGGTGGCCAACAACGACAAGGCGGCGAAGGTGGTGATCCTGAAGAGGGCGACAGAGTTCATCAGGGAGGTCGGAGAGGACGAGAGGAGGCTGCTGAGGAAGAAGGACGAGCTGACGAAGAGGAGCAGAGAGCTGAAGCGGCGACTGGAGCAGCTCCGGACTTTACATTAACGGCAGTTTTTCTGCTGTTTTAGTTAGTTTTCATGTTGGAAACTGAGGTGTAGTTTATAACCCGTGGGTCATAATGACTAAACATGTTCTGCAGAACAGTACCAGATCATATCTGAGCGACCGGCGGCGGGCGGCTGGTCTGTAATCTTATTTATTTCCTGTTTAGAGGTTAATTTATCATCGCTGTGTTCTTCTGATTCTGTCCCGAAACATTTTATTTTTATATTTTCCTTCACACAATCAAACAAAATAAAACCCCTGTTTGGATCAGAGGTTCTGTAGACCGTGGTTTTTCTTCTCATTAACCAGAACTTTTCCTCACAGCCTCACAGCTCAAATCTTACCCGCATTCCCAGTCGGCTCAGATTCACTGGAAGAGAATTTCTGGTGAAACCCGATGTCATTCCTCAGGGTTGACCCTGACCTCATGGGAGCAACAGAATCTGATCCGGTGGGCTGTTTTTCTAGAACTTTCTCCTGTTTATGTTCTGGATCACTCTCTGCGATCCCATCAAATGTCTCCACAGAGGTCCAGTTGGAGTGTTTCACACCGTTGTGTCATCCAGGAACATCTGATGTTATCTGGTTCTGTTTCCAGTGAACTGGGAGGGAAAACTGGGTGAAAGTTCAGCTCCGGTCTGTTTAAACCTGGATCAGCTGATCCACGAGCAGCGAAGTGGCTTCAGACACAAGCGGGCCTGATTCAGAACTTCTAATCCCAAACCCAAAGATGAACACCAGGAATAAAACAGTTTTATTTCTTCAGGGGAAAATTTGACGGTTTTATTGAAGAAAAATTCAACTTTATTTCATTTTTCACTAAAGAAGCAGAAACAAAAAGGTCATCTGGGTCGCCTGGACTCCTAAACTACGGAGTTAATCTGGACTCTTGGCAGAACCGCAGCTTCTTCCTTCCTCTTACCAAAAACAGTAAAAACAAGAAGCTGTGGTGGGTTACAAGACTGAGTCAGAACATCAGTCCAGACTGCTGAGTCATGGTCCGGGTCTCCAGCTGGTCCTGCTGGTTCTGCTTCATCAGTGATGAGTAACGGCTTTCCTGTTTCTCTTGGCACCAAAACATGTTCCAGCAGGTTCTTCCCTAAATTTAGGAGTTAATGTTTGTTCTGTTCCAGGATGTCTGAGAATAAATGATCAGAACCAGAAGCAGCTGGTTCCAGTTTATTTTTAGTTAAAACCAGATGTAAAACGTTAACATCTGGGTTCTGGAGAACTTGATGAGTTCAGTTTTATTTGACTGTTTTCATGTTGTCCTGATTTTGACAGAATTTCATGAAGAAACGATGATTAACTCCTAATAAACATCCTTTCAGCCTCGTCTTCCTCAGCTTGTTTCATGTTAATCTGATCAAACATCTGAAAATAAATGATTTTCTAGTTTAATTTATTAACTCAAACCTGCTCTAAAGCTGATTCACAAACAACACAAACCCGTTCAGATCTTCATGGTTGGACTGGATCTTAAAGGATGTGGTTTGATCTTCTGGGTCAGGAGAGAAAGATCTACAGCAGACCTTGATTTTTCTGCTCCTCCTTCCTAGTGTGACCCCCAGCAGCTCATCGGTTTGTCATGGTTCAGAGCTCCAGGGTGACCCTGCTAACCTGCATGGATCTTCTCTTAAAACGCTCTAAAGGTTCTGAAGGTTTCAGTAAACTGTATATAATCTCGGTCCAGTTATTGCTTCAGCTGCAGCAGGATGACCCGAACTGAGTTACACTGAAGGACGGGGTCCTAATTATTAACCTGTTTTATGTCTTCATGAACCATCCGCCATGTTTTCATCTTCAACAAACTGCTGAAACTAACTGGCTGTAAAATGTCTTCATCAGGTTCAGATTTCTGCTCCTCATCGGTCTCATTAACCTCAACCTCAGCAACATCTCAGCGGTGATAGAATCCTAAAACCATGAAACTGCACCATGTCCCGATGTCATCGGGGATAATCCCGGTTCTCCTGCAGGGTTCCTCAGGAAATCACTTCCTGTTTGCTTCTATTGAACACCTCAAACGAAGCGTTCCTGCAGCGGTTCCCCCAGCGGTTCCTCTGTAGAGGACAGCAGGTCACTGGAACAATGTGGGTAATCATTTAACCTTCAGACATGCATAAAACGTCTCTGTCTGAAGACGCTTCAGTTTCCCACCAAACTCCTTTCCAGCAGGTGGGTCGAGACGTTCCAGAACCAAACAGCGTGTCATTGTGGGTAAACTAACTGCAGACGTTTTTATAGCTACAACGCTGCAGTGATTAAAACCCTCGCAGGTAAAACTGACTAGGTGGGGGAAAGTCAGACTTGCTCAACCACAGCATCGTTCATTCCTCAGGTGAGTTGTTCAAGAGGATTGGTTCTGGTTCTGGCCCTGAACCCTAGAATAACAAACTGGTCAGAACTGGTGGAAAAATTCTAATGCTGTCAGAATTTTGTCACAAGCATTTATTCTCCTATGATGAATTACAGACAGACTGGGCTCACCACAGAGGGCTGGTAAATCCCTCCGTATGGTGCCGGTTTGATAGGTTTCCAAACTACTGCTCTTGGACAACATTTCTCAGGACCTTCTCCTCCTCACTGAATAAATCACCACATTGAACCCATTTAAAGTGATTATTGACCTTCTGATCCCAGAGGGAAGACAGGAGAATCTGAGTGATTTTATACTCAGATCATCTGGTTTAGTTGTTGTGTAACACAGGAACCAATCACGGGTCCCCATTGATTCTTTATTGACATGTTTTAGGGACCCGGCTCCTCCCTAAAGTCTGATTTAATCACCTGTTATCAAAATGAAGGTAATGTGTTTTTGTTCTCTTCCAGGCAACAGAAACACATTTATCTGTCATTATATTTACATAAGAAATAACAGAAGTTACTTCTCTGCTTTTTTACATGATGTCCTTAGCCCAGGTAAGAACCAGGTTCTGCTGGAGGTTTGGGCTTTCTGTAAATGTTTCACTAACGAGCATAATGAACTAAATTTGTCTGCGTTCCACTATAACTAGGATCATATTTGAATGTAATCTATTTAACTTGTAGATTATTAGTTTTCTAGTTTCACATCTAGCTTGAATAGACAAAGAATCTGTCATATTAACAGGTCAGAGGTCATCCAGTCTGTTTTTATCTCTCTCAGGTAAGACAAGAATCTGTCAGTAATGCTGATGGATGACGGCTGATGTTTTCTCCATGGAAACATAATATGAGCGTTTCTTTACAGTCTGCTGACTGACAACAACAACTTCTCTGCTGTTTTGCCTCCTTGACTACAGCGCTGTGCTCCTCTCAGGGATCCCTGAAGCAGTCGTTGTTCTGCCCGGCTAGTTGCCTCTACTTGGGCTGTTAACCAGGAGGGAAGTGGACAAAAACATCTGCCCAAAAACCCGCCTGTTAATTATTTTAAAATAGCAGCTTTTACCTTTAAAGCCTGAAATGTCCCATAAATACATGACTCGCTCATCTGAGCAATGAGATTCCTCATCAGCAGCCTGCCGACTGTTCCCAGTTTCAGAACAAAGGAGGAATCAACGTATTTTCATTAATTATCCACATTTTATTAAACTCTTCTTTAAGAGCTCAGAACTTTAACTACATTAAGAAAAACCCAAACCGTTTGATTTTGAGAAACCTTGAAGATGATGTCAAACATAAGCTGCTGTGACCAGATTCACTGTTTGCCTCCTGCTTCCTAAACCACTTGGTAAACCTGTTGGTAAAAGTTCAACATAAATGATGATTTGATCCTAGCTGGCCTGTGAGCAGTGGTGTTCTTCAGCTTCACCCAGCAGCCTCCCATTAAACCAAGTAATTGTTCTATACCGCTTCCTCCATAGTGGGTCACAGGGAGCTGGTGCCTCTCTCAGCAGTCTATGGGTGGGAGGCGGGGTCCACCCTGGACAGGTCACCAGACCATCACAGGGCAACACAGAACAAACAATCATGCACACCTAAGGGAAATTTAGAGAGACCAATCAACCTGACAGTCATGTTTTTGGACTAGTGGGAGGAAGCCGGAGTACCCGGTGAGAACATGCAAACTCCAAGCAGAAACCCCTGGCCAGGAGTCAAACCCAGGACCTTCTTGCTGCAAGGTAACAGTGCTACCAACTGTGCCACCGTGCAGTCCATTGTGGAAACTTGTTGAAAACTACCATGTTAATGACTCCTGATGTGATCTCCACAAGAGACCTGGCAGCTTCATGTCACGGCCAGCCTGGCAGCCTGCAGGCAGATTTAAGCAGCGGTTTCTTCAGAACCTGCTGCCGGCAGGGTCACTGATGACCCAACCTGTTTATAACCTGGAGAACATAATATAACTCTATAGCTGTTGTGTTATCAGTTTATTAGCTTTATATTTAATTATCAACATGATAATCATCAAACTGCAGCATGTTTAGACAGAATGGTCAAGAGTTTGAGACTCTGGTGGAGAAAGATTGAATTTTGAAGCACTTTAATTACCGATTCCTCCTGCAGAACTTCCTTTACTTGACATAAGTGACTCTTCCAGCAGGATGTGTCTCTTGATGTAGGGAATCATGAAGGACGGGTTTGATGAGGAGGAGGAACTCTGTCTTCATCATCATGGACCTGCTGCAGGTTTCTGAGCTCTGAAACACTTTGTGGAAACTAAGTCATTTATTTATATCTGTGGGTTTGTTCAAAGATCCTGATAAGAATAAACTCTGTTCATAGAAAACACCAAGAACACTGTTCCTCTGACCTGACCCAGTTTATTCTGCTGTTCAGAACCAGGCCAACATTTTCGCATCAGACCCACATTAAAGGCCTGCAGGTGTTTTATCAATAATTCAGCTTCTTTCTTGCACCTGCTCCAACGAGGCGGTCTGTAAATGAATCATATAAATAACTCAGATCTGATGAACCAAACCAGCAGCTGCTACCGGGTTCAAATTCTGATGGATGTTCTGGCTTTTTCACGACGTTTACGAATTAAAAGAAAATTTCCCCCGATGACGGGCAGAGCCCCCTTGGGACTCCATGATGGCCTCCGCCCCTCTAACAGCACCCACCTACGTCTGCAGCCGGGTTTTCCTGAGCGCTGCACGGAAAGTGAAACCACTTCTGTCAGCAGACCACCGTCTGTCAACCGCACCTCAGAGATGTTTCCACTGCAGATTATCCACCGAAACAGCAATGTTTAGCTTTTGACAAAGTAAATAAATAAAAATGTGAGCCCTCTTGGGACGAGGGTCTCTCTCACGGATCAGTTTTAAAGCTTCTTTACAAACATTTCAGCCTTAAATACTTTTTTATTGCCTGTTTAATTGTAGCACATTAATAAAGGATCAGAGAGAAGAAACTCAAAATCAACATCCATTGCCTTTACCTGCATCCTTACCACGTCGAGGGGTGGGGGTGTCATTAGGTGAGAGGTGGGGCACAGCCTGGACTGGTCACCAGTCCATCACCAGTCAAACAACCATGCACCAACAAGGGATGTAGAGAGGCTTGTTTCTGGACTGTGGGAGGACGCTGGAGTGCCTGGAAAGAACCCCTGCCTGCACAGGGAGAACAGGCCAACTCCAGGTCAGGATTCAAACCCTGCACCTTTTTGCTGCCAGGCAACAGTGCTACCCACTGCACCACCGCGCAGCCTCTAAATAAACATGCTGACCAGTCAAGTGAAAAAAGGATTATCAGTGATTTTGGGATCCAAATACGTATCTGCATAAAATAACATTAAGAGAAAAAAATAACCGTGATAAAAAAAAAAAGAGGCAAAGATCTTCCAAAACAAAGAGCAACGATTGAAGATGACTCACTGAAGGAAATATGACAGCTGGAGAATTTGATTTTACTCCTTTAAAGGGGAATTTCCCTTTAAATGCATCATTCGGCTTGTGAAACAAAGACAGAAACGTGATGTTAAATTTGGAAAATCTAAATGTGTCAGAAAGAAGCGTGTGAGACATCGGTGTCTCCCCTTCACCTCCCTCAGCTCTCTGCGCTCCATCGCTCACTTCCTGCAGAAACACAACTAAAGACCCTTGTCCTGTCCCATCAGGCCCCCTTAAAAACTCTTCTTTAGGTCTTTAAGCAGGAAGCATTGAGCATTAAAACTGTGGGGAATCAATGAACTTGGAGTTCCTACTTTCAGATGACTTACAGAAGCAGGGTGCAGAGTAATGTTCCATGCAAAGCAGTTCTGGTTTGTGCACATACTGTAAACATCCGGTCTTTGGGTCAGAAATCTGAATGTAGGAGCTGGAGCATGACTGAAACCAAGAACCCCAGTAGGTGAGTTTCCATCCAGCTGTTTTTGAGGACTTTCTCAGTAAGTATGTAAAAAAAAACTGAGTGGAAATTCCACAAACCCGAAGAAATGCTCAACGCTTCACAGAAAGAGACACAGATTTCTGATGACTTCTGGAGTCAAATCCTGTTTCAGCGTCTAGAGCCACCAGGAATCTTTCTGGAGAAATATGTCAGAAAATATTCAGATTTCAGGTTTTCTGAAGACCAGTCCAGCTGTCACTAGTGACGTACCGATATGAAACTTTGGGCCAATGTCGACAACCGATAATATTGCTGTTATGACCGATGACCAATATTTACAGATATGGTATCTATTATATAAATTTTTCCCCACCCAAACGACCAGACCTCTGCCACTGCTTTCTGCTCCAGTTAAATGGCCCACAATCCTGTGCTGCATCACATGACAGTGATGGTGAAACCTCACAGCAACAGGACGGAAATGAATCAGTTGTTAATATCGGCCCGGTTTTACTGATGGAACCGATGCCGATATGTTAATGCAGATATATCATAAGGTGTTGACAGTACCACTGAAACATTTCATGAGCGAAAGAACCAGATCCTGAATATCAGTTGCTACAGTGGGTTTGTTCTGGTTCTGCCTTGGAGATGAGGAAAGGAACTCTATCAGCTACTGCTCCTCCACTTTAGAAGTGATCTCCTCAGAACCCTCCATGATGTCTACCTTTGGAGGTTTCCCGGGCATGTCCCCCTAGGATCAATCTGAGAATGGGTCACACAGGTTCTACAGGTTCTACAGGTTCATCCTAATAATGGTTTCTTGCTAATTAACTAATGTGGGGCTACTAAACAAAATGTCCAGGTTCTGTTCGGTCTGGGCTCCTTTTGAACGAACTACTGCATCATTGCGGTGTGGCATGGATGTGAACCTCCTGTGGTTCTGCTGAGGTGATCAGGAAGCCCGGTTTACTTTAATAGTGACCTTCTGGTCATCTGCACTGTTGGTTCTGGTGTCTTTCATCTTCCTCTTGATATTGCTCTATAGGTTCTGTATGGAGTTCTGGTCAGACCGCTTTGTTGGCGTTACCATGGTGATTAAAGCATCTATTTGTACTGTTGGTTGGTGGGCCAGTACCAAATCCTGCTGGAAAATGAAATCATCATCTCCATGAAGATTGTCAGCAGAGGTAGCATGAAGTGCTCTAAAATGTCTTGGTAGATGGCTGCGTTGACTGTGAACTTCAGAAAACCCAGTGGACCAGAACCAACAGATGACATAGCATCTCAAATCCTCACTGACTGGAAACTTGGCAACATGGATTCTGGGCCTCTCCACTCTTCCTCCAGAGTCTTGATCTCCAAATGAGGTCCAAACTTTGCTTTCATCTAAAAGAAAAACTTTGGACCAATGAGCAACAGCCCGGTTCTGTTTCTCCTTAGCCCAGATAAGACCATTTGATATTGTCTCTGGTTGAGGAGTGGTCCTAACTTAAGGACTGTGACAGCTGTAGTCCAGGTCCTGGATCTCTCTGTCTCTGGAGTCTCTTGAAGATCTGGCTCCAGCTGCAGCAGTTGATTGTGCACTGGTTTTCTGACATATTTCTCCTTCCACTCAACTTTCCAATAACATACTTGGATTAAGCAAATCTGTGAACCTTTTTACATTCAGCAATGAGCTTTTGTGATTGACCCTCCCCTGTGGAGGGAAGCGGTGACTGTCTGCTGGAGAACATTAATGATTTTTATGGATTTTAAGGACCTGATGCAATTACGTAAATTTCTGAAAAACTCAATTTAGAGTTTTCATTAGCTGTGAGCTAAACCCATCCATATTAAAAGAAATATTAATAATAAAAGCATAAAGAGTCCCTAGAAGACAGCAATACCCCAGTGAAACATCTCGTCATCCTTATTTGGACCATAGAAGAAAGAAAAGGACTCTGCTGCTGAGGTTTGTCACATTTCTTCTCTGAGGTTCAGTCAGGAAGCTGAAATGGATCATCCCCGGCAAACCTGGACCTTTAGAGCTGCTCTGCAAATAAAACCCAGATGCTTGTTTTCACTTGTTCTCCCTCTGATGTGAAGACCTTCAACTAAGGGTTTACATGTTTTACAGCACAGAAAAGGTCCAGATGTTGAAAATGAGGGATTGTTCATTTATATGGAATCTGTTGGATGAAACTTGGACAAGTTTTGAGCTTCTTTTTTGTTTTTGGTGTTTTTTAGTGAAGTCATCAGACCTCAAGAAGGAAAGCAGGAGCTTCAGGTCTACAGTGGTTAGTTTTCATGATTTGCTTTTCTCAAACACTGTTGTCTCCAGGGAAATTAAAAAGGATCTTCCTCCGGAGGGTGGCTGGACACAGCCTTAGAGACAGCGGGAGGAGCTCCATCATCAAACGGGAGGAGCTCCATCATCCAACGGAAGGAGCTCCATCATCCAACGGAAGGAGCTCCATCATCCAACGGAAGGAGCTCCATCATCCAACGGAAGGAGCTCCATCATCCAGCGGGAGGAGCTCCATCATCCAGCGGGAGGAGCTCCATCATCCAACGGAAGGAGCTCCATCATCCAGCGGGTGGAGCTCCATCATCCAACGGGAGGAGCTCCATCATCCAACGGAAGGAGCTCCATCATCCAGCGGGAGGAGCTCCATCATCCAACGGGAGGATCCCGCTGGCGAGAGGAGCTCCATCATCCAACGGAAGGAGCTCCATCATCCAGCGGGTGGAGCTCCATCATCCAACGGGAGGAGCTCCATCATCCAACGGAAGGAGCTCCATCATCCAGCGGGAGGAGCTCCATCATCCAATGGGAGGAGCTCCATCC
This sequence comes from Girardinichthys multiradiatus, assembly GCF_021462225.1. Classification (NCBI taxonomy): domain Eukaryota; kingdom Metazoa; phylum Chordata; class Actinopteri; order Cyprinodontiformes; family Goodeidae; genus Girardinichthys; species Girardinichthys multiradiatus. The sequence goes on from NC_061799.1 coordinate 45,177,931, forward strand.
CGCTGGCGAGAGGAGCTCCATCATCCAGCGGGAGGGCCTTCATCAACCAGCAGGAGGACCTCCATCATCCAGTGGGAGGAGCTCCAGCCTCCAGCAGGAGGAGCTCCATCATCCAACGGGAGGAGCTCCATCATCCAACAAGAGGAGCTCCATCATCCAACGGAAGGAGCTCCATCACCCAACAAGAGGAGCTTCATCATCCAGCGAGAGGAGCTCCATCATCCAACGGGAGGAGCTCCATCATCCAACGGGAGGAGCTCCATCATCCTGCGGGAGGAACTCCATCATCCAACGGGAGGAGCTCCATCAACCAGCGAGAGGAGCTCCATCATCCAGCGAGAGGAGCTCCATCATTCTGCGGGAGGAGCTCCATCATCCAACGGGAGGAGCTCCATCATCCTGCGGGAGGAGCTCCATCATCCAACGGGAGGAGCTCCATCATCCAGCGAGACGAGCTCCATCATCCAACGAGAGGAGCTCCATCATCCAGCGGAAGGAGCTCCATCATCCAACAAGAGGAGCTCCATCATCCAGCGGAAGGAGCTCCATCATCCAGCGAGAGGAGCTCCATCATCCAGCGGGAGGAGCTCCATCATCCAGCGGGAGGAGCTCCATCATCCAACGGGAGGAGCTCCATCATCCAGCGGGAGGAGCTCCATCATCCAGCGAGAGGAGCTCCATTATCCAGCGGGAGGAGCTCCATCATCCAGCGGGAGGAGCTCCATCATCCAACGGGAGGAGCTCCATCAACCAGCGAGAGGAGCTCCATCATTCTGCGGGAGGAGCTCCATCATCCAACGGGAGGAGCTCCATCATCCAGCGAGAGGAGCTCCATCATCCAACGGGAGGAGCTCCATCATCCAGCGGGAGGAGCTCCATCATCCAACGGGAGGAGCTCCATCATCCAGCGGGAGGAGCTCCATCATCCAGCGAGAGGAGCTCCATCATCCAGCGGGAGGAGCTCCATCATCCAACGGGAGGAGCTCCATCATCCAGCGGGAGGAGCTCCATCATCCAGCGAGAGGAGCTCCATCATCCAGCGGGAGGAGCTCCATCATCCAACGGAAGGAGCTCCATCATCCAACGGAAGGAGCTCCATCATCCAACGGAAGGAGCTCCATCATCCAGCGAGAGGAGCTCCATCATCCAGCGAGAGGAGCTCCATCATCCAGCGAGAGGAGCTCCATCATCCAGCGGGAGAGCCGCTGCTCCTCCTTATCAAAACCGGAGGACAACTGATGGAAGGATGTTCAAACTCCTGGCAGATTTAGATTCAAATGGTTTTTATTTAACTAACAAGTTTGTTTGAGACAGAAAATGAAACATGTATCTAATACAGATAATAAAATAATATTATTAAGATCTGATTATATACATTTAAAAAAATAAGTTGCATGTCAATAATTTTCACCCTTCTGAATTGTTGATGGAAACATCTTGTTTCTACCTGCTGAGCAGCTTGTTGGATGTTTCCTCTGGTCTTAGGAGGCAATGAGAGAAATAAATATTGTACAAATGTAACTATTTCATGTTCATCACTTAGATTTGCAGTTGTTATATTGGTTGAATGTGTGAATTATTATTACTTATTTTTCACAATGAATTAATTTGTAACATAACTGAATAAAGTTTATTGCTCCATTGATGTTTAAATGTTTTATGTAAAGATTTATTTAATGTGTAGAAACTAAATTAATACATAACATTTATGTAATTTATGTATTTTTACCCAACATGTGAGGACGGATCCCCTTAAATCAGATTCTTGAACTGATTCAATTATATAAAGTTTATGATTTTGTTCAACTAATATTTTAGTTTTATGTTCCATGTAGACTGGGAACACCTTGGGTTCTCCCAGAAGGAGCTGGAGAACATTCTCAACCTGTTGTTGGATCAGAGACCTCAGTGGACTGGAATGAATGCATCACAGAACAGAACCAGAACCTTCCAAGCAGACATTACCTTTTGAATCAAGCTCTTCGTGCTTCCGTCTTATTTTCCAGGAACATCTACAAAGATCTGCGTGACAGAGTTTACATGCTGATAACATCTGCAGAAACCTTCTGCTTTCATTTTCCACAGAGAACGTTTAGCTTCATCTCCTCTCCTCTCTGTTTGTTTCTCTTTATTAAACATCTGAAGAGAAGATTTTATTAAACTACACTGATCTAAAATCAGTTCAGTGACCTGATATCTGCATGAAGCCTCAGCTGCTGTGAGAAGATCCAGTAAACTGCAGATGATTCAAAGAGGTGAAGAAGGCCTGAAGCAGCAGTTTTGTTTTAGCTGCTGAGACTCGTCAGGAAGAGAGGAACCTAAAAATACTGCAGCAGTTTCCTGAAGTTCAAAGAAAGCAGCTTTAGCTTTTCTGCTGCGGTTTCTGACCTCAGATCAGGCAGCAGCTGCTCGTCCTCACCGATCACTCTGTGTTAATCTCCATATCGCCTCATCCAGCTGCAGTTTAGCAGTTTAGTCCCCAGTCAGTGAGTTTAACTAATGTCCTTTTTGGTCGTTGACCTCTGAAAATGTGTAATACCTCCTGTTGACCTGTAGGGGTGCTAGTCCAAACAATGCTCGGGATCATGGACTTTTATTTTCATATACATACTTTCTGCTGTTTTTAATTGTAATTGTTTTTCTGTGCTTTTTGTTGTCTTTTTGTGGATTTGAATGGAAACTAAAAGTCTAGAAGTCCAACCAGGAGCCGTGGCCTTCAGCTGGAGATTACCCGAGGAAAAACGCAGCCCCTTCAGCCTGTTAGTGTGTAATCTGCTGTTAGGCTAACCAACAATAACTGAGAGAAAAACTTTGCACCTGACGGCTGAGCTGTTAAAGGTGCTAACCGCCCTCTGATAAGCTGTTGAGCTGCCTTATCGGTCAGACCCAGGAGAGGTTTCCTGCTTCATCCCACCAACAGGGAGGAAGGAAGCTCCTTATATGGGCAGCAGGTATGAGCGCCATGATGATAAAAGGTAAACGATTCAGTCTTAAAACATGTGGCCTGTTGCTTTTCTATAAAATCCTTAAATATTAAAATTGTTAATAATGCTATACCACACATTTTTTACTTTTTGCACATTCCAATGTCGAAATATTAATTTAGGCTAAAGTTCAAATTTTCTGAAGTTTCAATAAATTTTCTGAGGAAAGCCTGTAGACACGAGAGAGTTGACTCCTTTGTGCTGTTTCAGGCCTGACAGACAAAACTCAGGGCTCATTTTCCAGATTTTTTCATGGTGACGTCTTGTAGCTTCCTAATAATGCAGAATAAAAACTAAGGAAGATGAATTCATCAATGTTTTCCATCTGACCCGGCTGTGTTCAGTTGGTGGTGAAAACGACCCACAGCAGCTGACAGGAAGCAGGAGGAGAGCTTCTCCACCTGCAGGACGTTTATCTTCTGCCTGTCTGAAACATTCAAGTTTATTTTTAACTGTAGCAGTTGAAGGAAATCAGGTCAGAGGTGATAATAATATTATCTGACCTGCATGGAGACAGTTAAAGTGAGCAAACTTTCAAAGCTTCAGAAGATCAACATGTAGCCCTGATGTTCATGAGGACCTTTAGCACAGCTTCTCCACAGCTGATCTCAGCTGCTGTTGGCAGAAAAAATGAGGAAAAAGTAAAAAATTTAAACTAAACATGTTTGAGGCTCATTTAGTGAGGAAAGATTTCATATTATCACAGATATGTGGAGCGAACTTTGTGACGTGGAACATTGACCTGCTGGAAGCAGCCATTAGAAGATGGATCCACTGTCATCATAAAGAGATGGACCCGGTCAGCATCAGAACTCAGGTAGGTTGTGGGGTTTAAACAGGGATCCATCAGTCCTGAAGAGTCCAAGGAAATATCTCCCACACCATGATACCACCACCTCCAGCCTGGACCGTTGACAGCAGGCAGGATGGATCTGAGCAGGTTGTTTTCACCAAGTTCTGATCCATCTGAGCCATCAAGCTTGGGAGCAACTGGACCGGCTGATGGATCAAAGACTGAAGATTGGACCTGCGGATGGATCCAGAACGAAGAACTAGACCTGCTGGTGGATCCAGAATGAAGAACTGGACCTGCTGGTGGATCTAGAACGAAGAACTAGACCTGCTGGTGGATCTAGAATGAAGAAGTGGACCTGATGGTGGATCACAGACTCAAGAACTGGACCTGCTGATGGATCCAGACTAAAGAACTGGATCTGCTGATGGATCCAGACTAAAGAACTGGATCTGCTGATGGATCCAGAATGAAGAACTGGACCTGCTGGTGGATCTAGAATGAAGAAGTGGACCTGATGGTGGATCACAGACTCAAGAACTGGACCTGATGGTTCCAGACTGAAGAACTGGACCTGATGGATCCAAACTACAGGATTTATCAGAACAGAGCCAGCTGATGCTATCAAACTCTGGCGAGGACGACAGGCTGAAGGAACAAACGTACCAGTAGTTGGCGCTGATAGAACATATTCTCTGAATTTGGACGGGTTCTGTTTCTATTAGATGTCGTTTAAAATATGGACCAGTAAGCCTGATGTGGACGGTGTTGATCGTAACTCTAGTGATGTTGATGTGTTAATGTTGATAATGTCTGGGAACTACGCTACCCAGAATGCACCGGAGGGTCCAGGTATGCAGAAAGAGACATGATCTCTGTAGGAGAGTTCAACTTGCTGTGTCTCAGTTCCAGACAGGAAGGTTATGAAGGTTCATGTTTGAAGATTTTCTGACGTGTTTTAGTTTGATCTGCTGAATTTGTTTTTGGTGGATCTGAAGAGCAGAAAAAGCCTACAGGTGGATCTGAATGGAGGTTTCTAACCTGCATTTAAAAACAAAGTCCATCCCTCTGAACCATTATACTTCCTCTCACAACTGTAGAACATCTGGAGAATCTCCTGGAGCTCCTTCAGGATCTCATCTCCTGCCATGAGGTTAGGAACATCTGATCTCCACACTGTTGAGATCAACACTTCCACATCTGGAAACATTAACTGGTTCAGTTTTCTTTGGCTGTTGATCAATGCCTCCCCCTGCAGGCTGTAGTGTTCATTGCAGTTTCAAAGGTCCAGTTTTTCTGGTTCTTAAAGATGTGTCTTCTCCTGAAACAACTACTAAATATCCATTTAGAAATTAATAAAATTTTTTAAATTCAATTCATAGACAGCTAATATTCATAATGTTGTGGCAACATAATCAAAAACAGCCACAGCTCAAAAGAAGAGGCAGTAGACCTTCTGCTGTTGTGTTTGTGGGACTTAATGTGACTTCATGCTTGGACTGATATGCAGTGTTTATGTGGTTTTAATATGAAGAACAAGCTGAAGTGTAACCGGGTCAAACAGGAAGTAAAATAGCTCAGGCAGGACAGGGGAGGAGTATGGGAAACCAGTGGCTGTAAAAACCCTGACCTCTGACCTCCGAACTGTTCAGGCAGGAAAAGGCTCCTAAACTCAAGGGATGAGCTAGAGTTCTGCCAGCAGAAGAACCGGTTGTAACTGGATCTTCCACCAGCAGCTTGTCATAAAGACAAAGCTAGTTCAGACAAATCTAGAACCATCATAGGTCACACAGCTGGCCAGATGATGCACCTCTCAGGTCCTGTCCCCTGTTTATTAAAGACACAGCTTATCTGCTGCATACAGTTGTTTTAGGCCTGCCGGGTTCTGTCCGCTCACCTGGTTGCACATGAAGCTTTCAGGAAGAAGGAGAAGACTAGAACTGAGTTCTCATATTCTTCCAACTCAATAGGAGCAAACATTCAAATAGAAACGATAGATCAACGGAAACGTCTGAAATGTTCCCATCAGAACAACAAAACATTAGATTTTTTGAAGATGACACAAACTGTTCTTCCATCTCAGAGCAGTCGGGCCAAACCTGCTCAGCATATTTTTACACTGCTCGTTCCTGATTGGTTCACACCATTTAAAAAAGCTCTGATTGGATCATCGGCTTTTCTCCTTTGTCTATTCAGAAGTCCTGCTTTGCTCAAATTTCAATATCTAGTGTCAAACGGTTGTGTTTCCGTATCTCAGCTGAATATTTCAGTAGTTTCAGTAACAATGTCTTCAGTTCAGCATCTGAGAGAGTTTATCAGAGAGCGACTAACTGCTGCTGCTGAAGAAATCTTCTCAGAGGTTGAGAAAACCATCGAGGATGAGCGCAGACTGCTGGAAATCTGCTGGAGACCCCAGATAAAGCTGCACAGAGTCGGTATGTAAAGAAAACTGCAGGCTGAGGAGCAGAGAAGCTACAGTTTCAATCATGGAGGCTTAATGTGTCAGATGTTTAGTTTCAAAGGAAGCAGGGGAACCTGCAGAGCAACAATTGATTCTGTGTGAAAACTGCAGCATGTTGACAAGAGGGCTTAAGGAAGTTTACCAATGGAGGGAGACAGTTAGTTCACAGCCAATCATTTTTTAAAACTCTTTCTTGTTCATTCCTGTTGGGAATACTTTGCGTTTGACAAAAATCCACATTAAATGAATACATGAAAATGTTCATATTTCTGCATTATTGTTCAAACCTTGGAAGTAAATTTCTGATCCGTCTCTCATCATTTTTTGATCTCCTTCCTGTGATCCAGACTTTTCTGCTCTATTTCATTTTTTAAGGTGGTTTTCATCATCACTTCTCCAGACTTTCTGAAGGTCTTTCATAGATTTTCTTTTTTAGACCTTTGCTGCTTTTACCCTTACTTTCCTGGTGTTTCTGTGGTCCGGCTCTGTGTTCGTCTCTGCTGCAGAACCATAAAATAAGATGCAGTATTTTATGACATTTATTTGAACATCAAACAGCTGGACAGGTGATTGGGTTTGTTTGCTGGGTGTGGTCTGTTGTACTGGACCCAGTTTTATCTGAGGGGTTCTGTTTATTTGTTGCATTGTAGAAAACCTCATTTTAAAACAACCAAAATGGGAAAAAGGAGAAGAGCAATTAGAAAAGCCTTTAGGGATTTAGATGAAGGTAAAATCTCTCCTCAGCTGCTTGAGGAACAGCTACAACAGTCATGTTAACAAACACAAGTGATCAAAAAAAAGAACAACATTATTCAAAAGTAGGAGAAAAGTGTTCATAAATGTAAATAAAAACATTTTGATCAAATTTATGGAAAGAAAACAATTGTAGCAAGTATAGAAAATGAATGAATGGATATTAAATACGTTTAGACTTTTGTAGGTATTAAAATATGCAGCTATAGCAATAAATACATCCTTTTAAATTGCCATTTCTTTTCACCTTGAGTTTCCTTCAACGGTCCAGAAAATGTTGATTTGTTTTGCTCTCATTGTGGTTTGCTTCATGTATATGTCCTTCCACTTTTATGTCGTGACGGCACAGAAAGCTCCTGTAGTTCACACGGCGCCTCAGGCTGCTCGGGTTTACTGTCAGAAGCATCTTGCCTAGGCTAGAGACTGAAAGGACTGGGCTGCTGCTGAGTGTCCAAAGTTATGTTCTCTGATGAAAGTAAATGTTGCTTTTCCTTTGGAGATCAGATCCCAGAGTCTGAAGGAAAAGAGGAGAGGCACAGAACCCACATTGCTTGAGGTCCTGTGTGAAGTTTCCACAGTCAGTAATGGTTTAGGGTGCTATGTCATCTGCTGGTGTTGGTCCACTGTGTTTTCTGAGGTCCAAGGTCAATGCAGCCGTCTACCAGGACGTTTTAGAGCACTTCATGCTTCCTGCTGCTGACCAACTTTATGGAGATGCAGATTTCATTTTTCAAAAAGACTTGGCACCTGCACACAGTTCCAAAGCTACCAGTACCTGGTTTAAAGACCATGGTATCCCTGTTGGCCAGTAAACTCGCCTGACCTTAACCCTGTAGAAAGTCTATGGGGTATTGTGAAGAGGAAGATGCAATACGCCAGACCCAACAATTTAGAAGAGCTGAAGGCCACTATCAGAGCAACCTGGGCTCTCATAACACCTGAGCAGAACCATACAGACAGCAGCTGACAGAAGAAACTTATGTTTACACAAAATACTCATGATGTCATAGGCTAACGTGTTATTTTTGTGATCTATTTACATTTATAAAGATGCTCCTCGGATTAAAAACTTCTTTTCCTGTATGACGTGCATGAGACACTTTCCTCTGCTCATATAAAACTTTTTTCTTTAAGTAACATTTTGATGAGGTACTTTTTACTTTTATTTTTATTTAAGTAAATTGTTATCAAAGTAACTGTACTTGCAGGAGAGTGAGAAGATTTGAGGTGGTGGAGCAGAAAAGAGTCGGTTCCTAAATAATGTAGGTGGAAAAATACAGCAACTAAACGGTTTTTCTTCCTCTCTATTTTGTCTGGTTCAAGTTGTGAACACCTACAACTATGTGTGTATATAGTATTTAACTGCCTATATTATTCATTAAAGTTTCAGCCCAGCAGTTGAAAGTGGGCCAGTCTGCCAGGAACACCCGGGCCACCTTTCCTTCCTCAGTCCGCCCCTGGTGGTCGCTGGTTCTTTTCTGCATTCAGTGAATGCAGTGAGCCTTTTTGATGACTTAGCTATAAATGTGTAAAGTTTTTCAACCAAATTGTAAAATGTGACAAACTAACACCAAATGAAGGCAGTATGCATACAAAGCCCTAGGATTGTGTTGGAGAATCCTTGACCAAAGTCCCTCGTAGTTTTCGCTCATGTTGGCCGCTCCATCGTATCCATGACCCCTGATCTTATCTCTTTTAGGTTATTTTCCTTCAGTACATCCAGAACAAGATGTTTAAGAGCTTCTCTGCTTGTTGAGTGAAGATTGCACACCTGAATAAATCGCTCCTTGAATCGCATGTTGAGTTGCTTGTTGTGCACATATCTGACCATAAATAACACTTGTTCCATGTGAAACGTCTGTGGTTTCATCAATAAGTATGAAATGCAGTTCCAGATCTTTTATTTCTGTTTGGATGGCGTGTCTTACTAATAAAGCTTTCATTATGTCATTGTGCAATCTATTTGATGAAGTGACACAAGAGGTCTTTCCTGCTTTCTTTTTTATCCCATCAAGGTGCAATTTAATTACTGTCATACTTGCTGAATAACTCTACAAGTTCTAAACCAATCCCTGGATTTTGGCTTCCTGAAGTCTCATCAGCTCCCTTAAAAGACACATCCTGTCTTGCCAGATGAGTAACAACAAGTAACTGAGAAAACATTCCTGTGGTTCTCTGCCTTTTTCTTTATGTTGCGTCGTGTGACTGAAAGTTACCGGTTGCAAAGCTGCCTCCAGTGATTTTTCCACCTCACCACTGCACACATATGTGCCCTGGATGCACTGTGCTCTTTAATTTTCTCTGAAGCTCTTTTCCACCCGTATATCCCTACGGTGTGATGATGGCGACAGTGGTAGAGGTTTGTCCTGTGGGTTGCTGGTTCAAATCTCCGCTCTGTCTGTCTCAGTCATTGTGTCCTTGGGCAAGACACTTCACCCTCCATGCCTGCTGGTGGTGGTCAGGGGGCCTGTGTATGGCAGCCTCGCTTCTGTCAGTGTGCCCCAGCTGTGACTCCAATGTAGCTCACCACTGTGGGTGGATGAACGGGTGGATGACTGATTGTAGTGTGAAGTAGGTCTATTTCTGTCTTCCAGGCTTTTCATGTTCTTTTCCTCATTCAAAAATCGATGGCAGCTGAAACCAGTCATTTCATCAGAACCGGGCCAGTACTCCAGCTATTGGTTTTCTCATACAATTTTTAAATGACCTCCCCTCTTCACTTTTTGGGATTGGGAGCACTGGTTGGCAGTGTCCTTGGTTTACTTACATTTGGATAAACGGCTCATCTTATTTATATTGAACTGTAGGACATGAGCTGGGTCAGTTGGGTGTTGAATGTCAATTAAACACATTTATGTCCTGTCTCTGATTTGTAGCTCTGGGTCTTCATTATTTCTGTCTCTGACTCCCGTCTATTATCTCTCGGTGCTCCCTGTGTTGTCGACTGTTGCTCTGTGTCTTTTCTAATATCTGTCTCAATCTCCTCATCTGGATCTATCCATCTAGGGGCAAGAAATTAGCCATCAGTTAATCTGCATTTAACTACAGTACTGGTCCACCTCACCACAGCACACATATGTGCCCCTGATCATTAATAACTTTTAAACTGGATGCTTGTAAATTTCAGCATAAGTTCACAACCAAACAGCTTTACGTTGACGATATGAAATCTTAGTATTGTTGTTCTCTTTCTAACCGGCTGGTTAACAGTCCGCTACCTTTGGCTGCTTCAAGCAGCTCCTTCCTTGTTGGTTTCTGTTAGGTATTAATTCGTCAACTCAGAGGAAAGAAGAAATCGACACAGAGTCTTTGTTCTTTTCTTGTGCAAGAGGTAGCTCACACTCTGCATTGCAAATATTAGCACCCCTCTTTCTTTATTTATACATGCTGGTTCACACACAGTTCAACAAACATTCAGGGTGTGTGTGTGTGTGTGTGTGTGTGTGTGTGGGGTCAGAAAGGTTAGGGTTCATGTGTCTTCATTTTAAACAGAGAGAGGGAGTGAGGACTGGTACCAGCCCCTAGATGTTGCTGATAAAAGCATAACTCACCCTTCCCTCTTATCCCTTTTCTGTGGCATGTAGGAGAGAAAAGCACTTAGAGCTGACATGAGTGATAAACATTACAAAAGTTTTCAAACCCTAACAGTCCCTCCTTTTTTATCACGAATAAAGTCATGATTAGATACATGTAAAAGAAAATACTCTGTGAGTGAAAAACCCACGGACAGAAAGCAGATTATATTGTGGGAAAAATACTCACATGCCCCTCCCCCTAAGGGGTATGGTAGAGTACAATAATAATAAAATAAATCAAAGAAAACAAAATGTAATAAAAGTAAAAGAATTAAAACAAGCCTTGTTCATGTCATCATTGTACTTTTTCTCATTTCACTTAAACAGCAACTTCTTTCGATTTTCTGCTATAAAGTCATTTTATGAAGAACAATTATGAATACACTCAGGCGTCAAATATATTTTCATTTATAACATGTCATCATAGGAGTAGTGGTCTTTATTTTGTAGCTCGGTAAAATAAACCTTTCCTGTGTCTTCAGTCATCTGTCTTTGGGTTCAGTGTGGTGTCAACATTTACACAGTATTTAAAGAGTATATGGGTGTTATCTCAACTTAAAAGAGTTTGTGCTTTATGACCCTAAACCGTCCTCGGGTCAGAGGTAACAACCATCTGCTTTTCCTGAGACATCACCCAAAAGGAATGGGTTTTAACCATTAAACGTCTGATACTGGTTTTACAGCTTCCTCCTCTAATACAGATGTTCTGAAGAAAGAGAGGTAACCTAAAGGTCAAACACTTTGGATCACCTTAGAGCACTTAATACAAGAATTTCCATTACAACTCCTTTCTTCTGGTACTGAAAACAAATTATAACAACGGCGGAAATGAACACATTTCAAATTTGTAATAATACCATAAAGTTAGATAAAAGCATCCAAGATTTCCTCCTCAGAGTCAGTTTCGCTGGGAGAAAAGAACTTGGCTGACCCTTGCTGTCCAGACAAAGGAGCCCCTAGTAGCCACCAAATATTAAGAAATTAAGGAGAATTAGCATCATGGCGCATGTTTGACTGTCTCTCTGTTGCAGACGTCGCCAGTCCATCATCCAGAGAAAGGTTATGTGTAAATGTGTAGAGGTCTTCCCTGTATGTTTCCTATGTGTCTCTCACTGTGGTGTGTGTGCAGTGAGGCAAATGACCTTATGATTTCTAACTTTCAGGCAATGCGATGGCCTTAAGTAGATTCTGAAATAACGTTGCACTGCCCAAGAGATTATTGTGTCCTTGTAAGAACAGTGTTCTTCAACCACCTCTTCAATCACTCGCCAGTGATCAGCTTACAGTTCTTTATCTTGTGGTGGTCCGCTGTCCTCACACCTTTCAGGCCGTGGATGATCCAGTTGGAAGATGACTTGTCCTGGAAGCCAGATGAAGCTGGAGGAGCTGGAGCTTTCCTGCAGCTTTCCTGCAGCTTTCCTGGGTGTCTAGTAGGATCTGATATGGGCCATTCCAGCGCCTGGACTTCCTGTGTTTTCTCCTAAATTCTCTGACCAGAATCCAGTCCCCAGGAATAAAGGACTGAAGGGTGGAAGTGGCTGTTTCTGGTAATGCAGCCTTCACCGTCTGTGAAACGTGAGAAAACACAGTGGACAGGTTTTGACAGTAAAACAACATCCTATCTTCACACAAAGATGTGGAAGAAAATGATCTTGGCAATAACTCCATGTTACTTTATTCTGACATTCCTCTCTTCTGGCGCAGGGTCCAACCCATGAGACAATCCAGCAAAAAGTTTGTACAAAAATGTTCTAATAACCAAGATCACATTACATAGAACCAAAGAAATGAATTCTGACATAACTATGTGTCTCTATGAATTTAACGAAAGCAACATAAAGAAAATCCAGATGTTTTTAACTGCAATTCAGTTCCATTAACAACTAAACACAAACTTTAATTATTCAGTTCATCAATGTCTCACTTAGAAATTAGTCACATATCATCCTAATTTGTCTTGTATGAAGATGAGTATTAGATTAATGGACATCTAATGTAATTTTGATGCATAAACCCTACAAATTGAATCTAATAAATAATTCCCACCAAGTATGAAATCATGACTCTGATTCTTTATCAAAAATATATTCCTTACTTTTGCATATCTTGAACTGTCAGCTAGTTTAATGGTACCAGGGAAACTTTCAATCTAATAAATCACCAATGATTCTGAATGCAAAACTAATTCTTCAAACTAGTTTAAACTATTTTATTAACCTTTTAGTAATAAAACACATAAATCTAAAAGTCATCCTACATCCTTAATTATTATACAAAAAAACATGTTATTAAGGCAACAATCACTACAAGCATTTTGATTCTATTGTCTCTTAAACAGTGTTAAAACTCAGGAAGGGAGGTGCTGAGCGTTACCATGACAACAAAGGCGTGAACTAACTAGAGGGTGACACGGGAGTGGATTTTCTGTCACGTCCCACTCCTGTGTCACTCCCATTTTAGTTTTCTTCATTTAGTCTTTTGGTAATTTCTTTCTTTGAAGGACCAGTTAGGTCCCTGTTTTTAGCTGTAGTAAAGGCCAGTTAAAGTAAAAAGAATAATAATGAAGAAATAATAAAATATCAAACAAGGAAACAGACCATGCCTATCTTAGTTGAATAAACAAAATATACCTAATTGTATTTTACTTATTTATTAAGTGATTGTTTCCTTTGAACAATGACATTACTTTTATGTTTCAAGTTGCTGAAACGAAAGAAAAATGCACCTAGTAAGGGAACTGTACTTGTTGAACAAAAGTGTAAAAAGGCATTACCTTCATAATTTAGAAACTGTACCTCAATGGTTCACAGCCCTGGTCCTCAGGGACCTCTTCTCTGCAAGTTTTAGATGTTTGTCTGCTCCAGAACACCTGATTTAAATTCTGACATGACCTCCTATACAGGCATCAAGAATGGAGGGTCAAACTGGACAAAATTAATACAATTAAATCATCATTAAATAAATAAATGTTGTGAATGTCCCATAAGTGAAGTAAATGTAACATGAAAGAAATGTAACATTAAATGTGCCATTAAATTAAAGGTACCATTTATTTATTTAATACATCATTAGAAACAATAAATGTACCATTATATCATGAAATGGATTATTATGCAATTAAATGTGCCACTTAATAATTAAGTATAATTTTAAAGACGACATGACGTAATTAGTGGTACACTTAATATTTAATGATGTATTAAATAAATTGTACATTTAATGGTACATTCAATTTTTTTCTATTTCACTACGTATTTATTTAATATCTTCCCTTGATGAAGCCTTTCTACGAGGTCCACGAGGGGACATGGGGAATTATTTCTCTTTTGCGTTCTCACGCAATAGTCTTTGCGTTATTTCGCAATACTTTGTGGGATAGTTTCTAAACCAGATAACTGCAAAAATGAAACAAACACTACACCCGTTTTGAGATTTATTGAGTTTTATTTTGAAATCAGCATTAAATAAAATTATCTTCAAATCAGACTAAAAGACAGTTTTTATCCACAAGCTGTCAAACAAACTACTGAACAATAAAACTGCATGAAACCACATCTGTGACACTTTATTTCCTTATTACTGCTGCATGATGGGTACTTTTTTTTGTACGCCATTAGTGTTTTTGTTTTTATCGTGATTTGAACGGTTCTTCTTATCCTAAGCATTTAATCACATTGTTTACTGCGTGTTAACCTGCATATGACAAATAAACCATATCAATGACATATCAGTGTTTGTTTTATGAGCAGTTTATCATCTGTGCTGTTGCTCCAAAATGCCGAACGCAAAAGTATTGCGTGGGGACGCAAAATAAATACATTTCCACATGTCCCCTCACGGGCTTCCGTACCTTACCTCTTAAATCTTTAGAGCACATGCAGCAATTTAGTTGGTCAGATGAGACTTGATGCATGATGGTACTTTTGGTTTGATGAATGAAGAGATGCAGGGTTGATTTAATCCAGAATCTGTCTTACAAGTGTCCCTTAATTACTGGTGAACTTGATTACAACTAAACACGTTTTACAAGCAGCAGACTGCGTGTTAAAACCGCTACATTCAACTCTCCTGAAGTTCGGTCATATTTGCGACTTTCCTGTCAGCTCTATGAGTTTAATAGATAAGTCCTTATTTCTGACTTTACGTTACAAATCCAATTTTACCACGTCCAGTTCTCCACCTGCGTTTGCTCCCTCCATTCTGAACGCAGGTGGAAAACATCGATCAGAAGCACTGTTGGCTTGTGGGTCGTGTAGTTCGTTTGACTCACATTATAGTATAGGCTTCTTGGAAAAAAACGACACAATGATGGCGTCGATCCAAGTTTTTTTTTTTCTTAAAATTTATAACAAAGTCTCAGTTTTACATTTCCAAAGACAATTGATCCTAGTTTATTTTCCCTCCTATTGGTTAGCTCCCGCTCCCATCTGCTCCCTTTTATTTTATATCCTGTACCGTCCCAATCACGTGATCTTTACTGATGCTGTCTCCCGTGGGACTCCCAAAAAAATGTCAGCCTCTAGAACCAACCTGGTAGGTGGGCGGAGTCAGGCAGAACTAACCTCTGATTGACAGCCTATGGGCGGGACCACAGTTTCTTCATCCCATCCCACATTAGTGTAACTTAAACTACAAAACTGTTAACATGAACCTACCTCAGAAACAAGCTGCTTCTGAACTCTCCTGAAAACTCAAAGTTTTAATCAATCTGAGATTTAGAAACATTATTCTAAACATGGATTATTGTTTCATGCAACATATAAACAAACATTCAGTCCAACAAAACAAAAACAATCAAAGACAAACAAATGAACAAATTTGAAGCTTCAAGAATTCAAAGAAATTTTTAACAATCTCTTTTCAGAATATGTTTTCACAGCCATATCTTTTAATGCTATAATTGATCAATTTTGTTATGATAATCTTCTGGATCCTTTTTAAGATGAGTGCACATAGTCCAAAAAATCTCAAAGTATTTAGAAACACAGCAACAGTTTTCTCTTAAATGAATCCAAATTTACTGATGCTGAAACCTTTTGCTAATTCTTTGTACTGTAACTCTATAATAATAACTACAATCCTGAGAGTTATTGTTATAATTCTCTTTTTGTTTCTCAATTTGATCGCAGCTGCATTCAAGAATTTCTCTGCTCAGGTTAAATGCAAAGAAGTATTTTAAGTCAGCGTTGACATTTTCATGTTATACCCAAACTAAACAAAAACTGCAGATTTTGATTTAATCAGAAATTAAGATAAGAAGCTTGACTCCAAACTGGACTTTTTCCCACATAATGTTTCAAAAAGAACAAACATCATTTTCTTTAATTTGGGCTATTTAAATTTTGAGAGTTGAGGAGAAAATTATTACTAGAACCCCTCTTTAATAATCCACATGCTGATAAATGTTCCAATATTTTATCTCTTAGTAATCTGAAATCACCTTGTATACCTTTGTACTCATATGTATTCTTTTAATCTTTAAACACTAAGAAATCAAACAAGGAGACTGGAGTTTGAGCCGACCATCCCCTTACTGTTAAGAGAGCCTTTATTTCTTTTCTTTTACTAAAATGAAGGATTTTACTTGTCTTGATTCTGTTATAAAAATCCTAACCTTGGTTCCAAAACTAAACTCTTCAGCCCCAATCTGTGTCCCCAGAGTAGACATTTTGAGTATTATTGCATTTCAAAGTGGGCTGCACGGTGGTGCAGTTGGTAGCACTGTTGCCTTGCAGCAAGAAGGTCCTGGGTTCGATTCCCAACTGGGGGTCTTTCTGCATGGAGTTTACATGTTCTCCCTGTGCATGCGTGGGTTCTCACCAGGTACTCTGGCTTCCTCCCACAGTCCAAAGACATGCCTGTTAGGTTAATTGGTCTCTCTAAATTGCCCTTAGCTGTATGAATGAGTGTATGGTTGTTTGTATGTTGCCCTGCAATGGACTGGTGACCTGTCCAGGGTGTACCCTGCCTCTTGCCCATAGACTGCTGGAGTTAGGCACCAGCTCCCCTGCGACCCACTATGGAATAAGAGGTAGAAAATGACTGACTGACTGCATTTCAAAGCCACCAAATGACTGGAACTCATCATTGGCTTAGATCTGTTTTAATTTTTGTGTGGTACCACTGTCCAATCAGAATCTTTCTTACCTTCAAAAATAACCAAATTTTTTCATTCTCATTTTAAAGGTTTGTTTTACCAAGGAAAATGTGTTTAACAAAACCAATTACTCTCAAAGTTTTAATAGTTTTAGCTGGTGATATCTTAGAAAACAACAAGTGTTTTAATATTTCTGTGCAACACAGAACTGATCAGGTGTCCTTTCCTTCTCCAAAGGGAGAAAAAAGAACCTGCAGAACCAAGCCTGTCATAGTTTTTATCAGGACCTGATATAAGGTACAGTATAAATCAACATGCTGCATGAATCAGAAGAGGGAAGAAAAAAACACTAATATAACCTCATCCCAGCAGCTGCTGTGAAAAACAATGAATTTGTACTTTCCATAAGCGTCAGTTAACACTTGCGGACAAAAACTGCACCAAACTGTAAATACTGTGTCAGAGACTGTATGAAGACCATCTGCAGTAAAACTAAGCCTGTTTTAATGAGGTCTCTACCCATTAGATTTATGGGATACAAAATCTGACAACAGAAAATAATATCTGAAGGAGAAACCCATCAGGTTTTAAACATGCTCCTTCATGAGATCTGTCCTGAGAATAACATAGAAACACTTGGTTACTGCTGAGTTTTGGAGATGTTGTAACTTCCTCTGCATTTTCATAACTTTTAATAACTAGAATAATTGACCCTGAATATTCCACGACGAAAGAGAACTTGCTTCTCTAAAATAATTAACTGGAAAGTATCAAATGAGTTAAGTTATCACCCTTTTAAAGATACTTTTCTAACCCTAAAATAATATTTTAACCCGCTATATCTGTCAACGTCAAGCAAGCGTCACATGAGCAGCGGTTAATAAGCGTTCTTCATTGCAGAAAATAGGAAAAGATTTATGCAAATGTGTGTGTGTGTTTGTACGTTACCTCCATCAGTTTCTAAATCGCTCCAGAGTCAGACTGTCAGGCACACAGTCCTTTATCAGTCCAAAAAACAACCAGGCCCTTCCCAGGTCTGTTGGTGAGACATTCAATCATTCTTTGTCCACTTTAACTTTTCCAGGAGGGAGAAAGAAGAAACTTTGCTCCGGTTTCTCTTCTGCCCGCATAAGATGCTTTCAATATAAATCCAGTGTATCGCTCTTCTGGCTCTGCAGCAGCATGGATCGTTGTCCATCTCAGTGGGTCCAGACTTCTTCTGAGTTCTGGTGGAAACTCACACTGTGATTTACAGCAAGCAGACAGACAGGAAGGCAGATCTTTCTCTTTCAGGCCATGATGAAGAAGCATCTCTGGTGGAGTAGCCATGGAGAAGGGCAGGTTTCTAAAATCTAGACTCAAAAACGCAGATGTTGAACTCAAATCCCATATATGTGTGTGTGTGTGAGAGAGGCAGAAGAAAAGTTTAATATAGGTTCAGATTTTGTACAAATAAATATTATCAGTCAGTCAGTCAGTTGTCCCCCTGCCTGTCACTTCCTTTCACAACATGAACTATACTCCTTTCTAAAACAACTTTCTTTTCGCATCTCTAATGTCCCTTTTCACTTTTACCTTCTTTACCGACTGATCGCAATATTTAAGACAAACAAAACTTCCTGCAGGAAAGTTTTAACTATTTAACCCCTTAATTGATGCACTCTGTGCTTTTTTAATCTTTTTCTTATGTTTTTTATTTTTCTCATCTCCATCCATCAACTGTTTTACTTGAAACTCTTTAAACTATTTAACTTATTTACACTCAAACTTCCACTCTGTGAAAAACCAAACATATCTTCCCAAATTAAAGCATATTTAACACAATCATCCCCACCTTTTCCTTTCATTTTTTAGGAGATGATGGTTCATGTGTAATAAAAATAATAATAATATACATTATATCATACAGAGCAACTTCTCACCCAGATATATTTGTAGACAAATAGTTCGGATCCAATTGGCCAGAAGCCGCAGGCGGACATGAGGACTCCCCTCCATAAAATGGAGGTGGACTGAGAACAACGTCTCCAGGCTGGCCAGGCGTCCGTGTCCCATCCTGCGGTTTCCTCTGGCACGTTAGATCCTGTTCGTGACGCTAAAATTGTTGTGAAATTTTCTTATCAAAGTAGGAGAGAAATTAACTAATTAATAGAGCACCGGGCTTTGTCTTTATAAGTTTTATTCAAAGGCATTCAGCGTTTGAAGACCCTGTCATTGAACTTGGTCAGTGAAGCAGAGCCCCGATCAACATTTAATTTCATTCCCTTCCGGCGGAATGTTACCAACCAAATTATCCAGTTCCTTTACGGCAGAACTATCTAGTTGTTTCTGATCTCCTTGCGGCGAGATTATACCTAATTTATTGCTATTCCCTTTCGGCAAAATAATACCTTTCCAATTGCTGTCTCCTTTCGGCGAGACACTACCAGCGACTTCCAACTTTCTTTAATATTAAACAAAACGTCTCACCTCTGAGCTGACTTCTAGGTGACTCTCCGGACCCCCAGAGTCCCCCGGCGTCGAGCTAACAGTTAACCTACCGGCCTGATGTGAATTTACACACCGGGGCTTTCAGCCACCAAGCCTAGGTGCGGCTGTGCGGTAGCGCTTCCTCGGGGTCGGCGGTCCCCAGGGTCCTTCAGTCACTGCAAAAAAACCAAGATTAGATTTGTTTAAAAATTCTCCGGCTCGAAGGACCAACTTTATGTTAGGTATTAATTAGTCAAACTCAGAGGAAAGGTGACAAGGTCACCTAGGAACAACCATCTACTCTCCCCGAGGCATCCCCGTAACAAATGGCCTTAACCATTAAACTTCTGATAATGGCTTTTACAGCTTCCTCCTCTAACACAGATGTTCTGAGGAGTGAGGTAAACCAAAGGTCATACACTTTGGGACACTTAATAAAAGAATTTCCATTACAACTCCTTTCTTCTGATTACAAGATAATCACAACTAAAGGAAAATTCTTCAAAACCATCGCCCCTCTCAGCTAACAGATAATCCAAAGCCATTCTAGTTTGCAAACTCATCGTTCTAATAGCTTAGGCTGATTGAAGTATAAGTTGTGACCGTAGGTAGTAAGTGAGCTAGATAACATACTCCAGACCAGGTAGCAGGCAGATACAGATATGATCTATTTCCACACATCTAACCCATGTTCTGAGGACATGAGTACCCATCTCATAAAGGAAAAGTAACAAGAATCCTGGTTAATTTACCTGCCTGGCCATACACTTAACCTCCATCCGGTAAAGCTGTAATATTAAAAGTTAACACAAAGGGATCTGGATCCAAAGATTCTGAAATAGTAGAAGGATCAGTTCTGATAGGACATGACACAAATTTATGTCTGTTGATTAAAGCACATAAAACACATATAATAGCTTTGCAATCTACTGTCTTCCCAAGGAAATAAGGTGTACGTTCCTCCTGTGTAATACAAATATCTGGATATATAATCTATTACCCCGAATTCTATAAAGAGTTCCTGTAGACGCACACGTTAAATTAATCTCACTAGAAAATCTACTAACATTTCTGCTTTTTCTTACACTATAATTCCTCACAGTTTTGATGCATCAGTTGCCACCAAACATTATCAGTATGTTCATAATAGTCAGAAAAGTGATGAATCTCTCTTTGAATCCGCTGATGAATATTATTAGTCAGATTAACCACACATTGTCTTTGCTGTACCTTTTCCCAAAATGAACACAAGAGTTATAAAAATACTTGCAATACCAATCATTAGCATCTGAACAGACCATCTTCCATATAGCTGCATCGTGACCTTGAAGTGGAATGTCCTTTCTTCTGGTACTGAAAGAAAACAGTTTTTTCTCAAAGAAAACAAATTATAAACACAACTTAAAAAACAAAAAAAACTAAAATCCTGCTGTCTCTCCTGAATGGCTTCAAGCTGCCCTGTTACCAGTCTGGTACAGGTGGGCGGTCGTAGGAAGCTCCTCTAGAAATATATTTAGAAACAGGAACTCTAACCTGCTGGAAGTTAGGCTTCCATAGTCCAACTAAACAACGGTGGAAATGAACACATTCAAATTTGTAATAATACCATAATGATAAATATCAAGTAATAAACATAAAAGTTAGATAAAAGCATCCGAGATTTCCTCCTCAGAGTCAGTCTCGCTGTCAAAGTGGGAGGAAAGAATCTCTCACTGTGGTGTGTGTGCAGTGAGGCAAATGACCTTATGATTTCTAACTTTCAGGCAATGCGATGGCCTTAAGTAGATTCTTAAATAACGTTGCACTGCCCAAGGGATTATTGTGTCCTTGTAAGAACAGTGTTCTTCAACCACCTCTTCAATCACTCGCCAGTGATCAGCTTACAGTTCTTTATCTTGTGGTGGTCCGCTGTCCTCACACCTTTCAGGCCGTGGATGATCCAGTTGGAAGATGACTTGTGTCCTGGAAGCCAGATGAAGCTGGAGGAGCTGGAGCTTTCCTGCAGCTTTCCTGCAGCTTTCCTGGGTGTCTAGTAGGATCTGATATGGGCCATTCCAGCGCCTGGACTTCCTGTGTTTTCTCCTAGATTCTCTGACCAGAATCCAGTCACCAGGAATAAAGGACTGAAGGGTGGAAGTGGCTGTTTCTGGTAATGCAGCCTTCACCGTTTGTGAAACTTGAGAAAACACAGTGGACAGGTTTTGACAGTAAAACAACATCCTATCTTCACACAAAGATGTGGAAGAAAATTATCTTGGCAATATCCCCATGTCCAAATTAGGAGACCTGCCACACAGCACTTCAAAAGGACTGAGATTTACCTGTGTCCTTTGTCTCAATCTCATATAAGTGAGAATAATAGGTAGAACCTTCACAACACTTGGCTAATTTTCAATTCAAAGTCCCATTCTCAAACCTAAGTGCTTAACTACATGAACTTCATCAAAACATCCAACAAAACCAAAGAGAATTGATCTTCTGACTTCACCTGATATACTAGCAGTGACCATCGGCTAAATATTCTGAATATCAAAAATGTGACATGATGTTTGTGGAAGGTCTGATTACAGGTCAACATTTCATAGTTTCAGAAAACCCAAAAAGAATTTCAAAAATGGTCTAATCTGTGGAGATATAAAATTTCACAAAGAATCAACACCATAATTTCAGAGATGTTTTCATAATGTGGTCTTAGGGAGCTATGCACCATTTATATAAACAAAGTACAACGTTTCTCTCGCATTGTCACTAAGTCCTCACTGGAGGTATGAGCTACCCTTTTTCCCATGGGTGCTAAAACTTTTGGAACCCCATGTTACTTTATTCTGACATTCCCCTCTTCTGACGCAGGGTCCAACCCATGCGACAATTCAGCAAAAAGTTTGTACAAAAATGTTTTAATAACCAAGATCACATTACATAGAACCAAAGAAATGAATTCTGACATAACTATGTGTCTCTATGAATTTAATGAAAGCAACAAAAAGAAAATCCAGATGTTTTTAACTGCAATTCAGTTCCATTAACAACTAAACACAAACTTTAGTTATTCACGTCATCAATGTCTCACTTAGAAATTAGTCACATATCATCCTGATTTGTCTTGTATGAAGATGAGTATTAGATTAATGGACATCCAATGTAATTTTGATGCATAAACTCTACAAATTGAATCAAATAAATAATTCCCACCAAGTATAAAGGCATAACTCTGATTCTTTATCAAAAATATATTCCTTACTTTTGCATATCTTGAACTGTCAGCTAGTTTAATGGCACCAGGGAAACTTTCAATCTAATAAATCACCAATGATTCTGCATTCAAAACTAATTATTCAAACTAGTTTAAACTATTTCATTAACCTTTTAGTAATAAAACACATAAATCTAAAAGTCATGCTACATCCTTAATTATTATACAAAAAAACATGTTATTAAGGCAACAATCACTACAAGCATTTTGATTCTATTGTCTCTTAAACAATGTTAAAACTCAGGAAGGGAGGTGCTGAGCGTTACCATGACAACAAAGGCGTGAACCAACCTGGTAGGTGGGCGGAGTCAGGCAGAACTAACCTCTGATTGACAGCCTATGGGCGGACCCACAGTTTCTTCATCCCATCCCACATTAGTGTAACTTAAACTGCTTAGCTATTAACATGAACCTACCTCAGAAACAAGCTGCTTCTTAACTCTCCTGAAAACTCAAAGTTTTAATCAATCTGAGATTTAGAAACATTATTCTAAACATGGATTATTGTTTCATGCAACATATAAACAAACATTTTCAGAATATGTTTTCTCAACCATATCTTTTAATGCTATAATTGATCAATTTTGTTATGACAATCTTCAGGATCCTTTTTAAGATGAGTGCACATAGTCCAAAGAGATCTCAAACTATTTAGAAGCACAGCAACAGTTTTCTCTTAAATGAATCCAAATTTACTGATGCTGAAACCTTTTGCTAATTCTTTGTACTGTAACTCTGTAATAATAACTACAATCCTGAGAGTTATTGTTACAATTCTCTTTTTGTTTCTCAATTTGATCGCAGCTGCATTGCAGAATTTCAAGTTAAATGCAAAGAAGTATTTTTTATTTAATTCAATTCAAATTCAAAGATAGTTTATTGATCCCTGAGGGGAAATTAGAAAAGTCAGCGTTGACATTTTTATGTTATACCCAAACTAAACAAAACTGCAGTGTTTGACTTAATCAGAAATTAAGATAAGAAGCTTGACTCCAAACTGGACTTTTTCCCACATAGTGTTTCAAAAAAGAACAAACATCATTTTCTTTAATTTGGGCTATTTAAATTTTGAGAGTTGGGGAAAATCTATTACTAGAACCCCTCTTTAATAATCAAAATGCTGATAAATGTTCCAATATTTTATCTCTTAGTAATCTGAAATCACCTTGTGTACCTTTGTACTCATATGTATTCTTTTAATCTTTAAACACTAAGAAATCAAACAAGGAGACTTGAGTTTGAGCCGACCATCCTCTTACTGTTAAGAGAGCCTTTATTTCTTTTCTTTTACTAAAATAAAGGATTTTACTTGTCTTGATTCTGTTATAAAAATCCTAACCTTGGTTCCAAAACTAAACTCTTCAACCCCAATCTGTGTCCCCAGAGTAGAAATTCTGAGTATTATTGCATTTTAAAGCCACCAAATGACTGGAACTCATCATTGGCTTAGATCTATTTTAATAGGTAATCGGTCTACCTTTATTAGGCCCGAGCTGGAAAACTGCAAGGGCCTATTGTAATCGCTCGAATTCTTATTCGTTTTTCCGCTGCCTCTTTGTGGGGCAATATGGGGACTTTGCCATGCCCCAAAACTCACCAAACTTCACCCAAAATTGTCCCCCGCGTGAAATTCTGGATCCTTAATGTCGTCGTCAGTGGGCGTGGCCAAACCACTTCGCCACGCCCCCAAACGTGAGATAGGCCGAACCGTAAGTCGTACAGAACTGAAATTCGGCACAATGCTAGAACTCCTAAAACAAAGAAATAAAGTATCTTGGGGGTATGTCCTAAAATGCACAGGAAGTCGGCCATTTTGGATTAAAGCCCGATTTTTGCCCCTTTTTCACTTTTACTCACCTAGAACTTTAACGAACTCCTCCTAGGGATTTTGAGCTATCGGGTTCATATTTAGTCTACATGCCGTTAAGGCATGGGGGATTAAAAGTTATCAAAATCGTGAGTTTTTCGCCATGTTTAGGGGGCGTGGCCGGGGCACGAACTTGGCGTTCGCGCCGAAAGTGAAAAATTCCAATAACTTTCCCAAAAATATTCCAAATCACACCAAAGTTGGCATGAAGGAGGACCTTCGGGTTCCCGACAATCCTATCGGGTCATATGCTGACATCATCAAAGCCACGCCCCCTCAGAACAGGAAGTCACTTTTTTCACTTGGAAAGTTGCCTCTCTGACCCTCTTGACCCAATCAACTTGAAAGTGTGTCAGAAGACAGATAACTAGTGGGTATAACTTCGTTTGAGGCACAGTGTCTTTTCATAAAAGGGCGTGGCCGTGGCGGCGCCGCGAATTCAGACGTCACGCCATGGCCATACGTTTGCCTCTAATTTCCACATAGATCATCTGATCTGCATCACATTCAATGTGATTGATCCTTGTCCAGTCCCTAACAGAGATCTGATGACATATTCGGTGGGCGTGGCCTAAATCGTCCACAGCGCCCCCTAGAATATTTCAAAAAATCAGCCCCAATACATGCTTTGACCGAGGATTGTGAAATTCGGTACACATATGTCACTTCTTAGGACCTACAAAAAAGTCTCTTGGAGCATTGGTCCAAACCCCCCAGGAAGTCGGCCATTTTGGATTGAAGTTGCCATTTTGACCCTGTTTTGGTCGTTTCTAGCCCGCATATCTGAGCGAACTCCTCCTACAGCTTTTGACGTAGAGACTTGAAAATCACTCAGTTTACTCTTAAGGCATTGGGGATCAAAAGTTATCAAAAGCTTTTTGATACATGAAAGCATGTGGGCGTGGCCACGCCTCAAAATATGACTTCTCGCCATAAAAGACAAAATTCATATAGCTCCTACAAGGAAAGTCACAGACACATGAAACCTTCTGGGATTGATCTGCCTCTAGGTCTCAACAATATTCACTGATCAGATGCTGACATCATCGAAGCACCGCCCCCTGAGAACAGGAAGTAGCAAGTTTTCCTTTACAGAGTCAATGTTTGATGTTCTTCACCTAATCAATGTGAAAATGTCCCAAATAACAGATAACATGATGCTCTTAGACAGTCGACAGTACTTACTGCTTTAGCTGGAGGGATTGAATATGATGGCGTGGCGAATTCTGATGTCACGCCACAGCCATACGTTTGCCTCTAAATTACACATGCATGGTCCGAATCACTCCAAACTGAATATGCTTGATCTTTGTCATCCCCCAAACAGCTCTATTGGATTACATTGAAATTTGGATCAATAGCGCCCCCTAGGACACTTCAAGGGCTATATCTCCCTCACACATCATCGGATCCACTTGAAATGTAGTATACATGATCATGAGTTAATGATGGACATTTTGACACAGTCAATTGATGATGTTGTTTTAGCACCGCCCACAAACAAACAAGTGAGTGCAGCTTCCTTCTGGAAGGTCAGATTTAGTCAAAATTTTGAATGCTTTTTGCCAGACTGAAACTCTGAATGACCGAAGATCATATGACATGTTGCTCAAAGTGCCACCTACTGGCGACGTCTTGAAGTGACGCGGTGTCATCGTATGTGTGCGGTCGCTCGACAGCCCGAGTTGCGCTGAGGGGTGCGAGGGCCTTCAAAGCTGCTTGCAGGTTTCTAGTTAAATATTATAATTTGATGGACCCAAAATATATGGCTTACGGGCTTCAGGAGTCCAGGAACCACAAGTTGAGTGCTACTGCATTGAACAATGGTGTTAACTTTCTGCAGAGATTGAAGGATTGGCTAAATATATTATTTCTGCTTGGACAATAATCACATTTAAAATTATTAGTTCACAGCTTCTAATTTACCTCAGATCATATTTGCTTCTAACACAGTTCATAAGAAGCTTCAGACAAACATTATGTTAAAAAAAGCCAAGAACAGAACAAACTAAAACCAGATCTGTTTTAAAATAAAGAAAAAGCATCCTTAAAATACTTGATACTGTGGTGGAAAATAACTCCACGGTTCTGAAGGCCTTTTCATGCAGAGTCTTTTAGGAAACATGAGATTAGTTTAATTTTTGTGTGGTACCACTGTCCAATCAGATTCTTTCTAAATAACCCCATTTTTCATTCTCATTGTAAAGGTTTGTTTTACCAAGGGAAATGTGTTTAACAAAACCAATTACTCTCAAGGTTTTAAAAGTTTTTAGCTGGTGATATCTTAGAAAACAACAAGTGTTTTAATATTTCTATGCAACACAGAACTGATCAGGTTTCTCTTTCCTTCTCCAAAGGGAGGAAAAAGAACCTGCAGAACCAAGCCTGTCATAGTTTTTTATCAGGACCTGATATAAGGTACAGTATAAATCAACACGCTGCATGAATCAGAAGAGGGAAGAAAAAAACACTAATATAACCTCATCCCAGCAGCTGCTGTGAAAAACAATGAATTTGTACTTTCCATAAGCGTCAGTTAACACTTGTGGACAAAAACTGCACCAAACTGTAAATACTGTGTCAGAGACTGTATGAAGACCATCTGCAGTAAAACTAAGCCTGTTTTAATGAGGTCTCTACCCATTAGATTTATGGGATACAAAATCTGACAACAGAAAATAATATCTGAAGGAGAAACCCATCAGGTTTTAAACATGCGCTGGGTTTTAAAAATGCTCCTTCATGAGATCTGTCCTGAGAATAACATAGAAACACTTGGTTACTGCTGAGTTTTGGAGATGTTGTAACTTCCTCTGCTTTTAATAACTTTTAATAACTAGAATAATTGACCCTGAATATTCCACGACGAAAGAGAACTTGTTTCTCTAAAAGAATTAACTGGAAAGTATCAAATGAGTTAAGTTATCACCCTTTTAAAGATACTTTTCTAACCCTAAAATAATATTTTAACCCGCTATATCTGTCAACGTCAAGCAAGCGTCACATGAGCAGCGGTTAATAAGCGTTCTTCATTGCAGAAAATAGGAAAAGATTTATGCAAATGTGTGTGTGTTTGTACGTTACCTCCATCAGTTTCTAAATCGCTCCAGAGTCAGACTGTCAGGCACACAGTCCTCTATCAGTCCAAAAAACAACCAGGACCTTCCCAGGTCTGTTGGTGAGACATTCAATCATTCTTTGTCCACTTTAACTTCTCCAGGAGGGAGAAAGAAGAAACTTTGCTCCGGTTTCTCTTCTGCCCGCACAAGATGCTTTCAATGTAAATCCAGTGTATCACTCTTCTGGCTCTGCAGCAGCATGGATCGTTGTCCATCTCAGTGGGTCCAGATTTCTTCTGAGTTTTGTTTTTTTTTCCTTGTAGAAAGTCACACTGTGATTTTCAACATGCAGGAAGGCAGATCTCTCTCTTTCAGGCCGTGCTGAAGAAGCGTCTCTGATGGAGTAGCCATGGAGAAGGGCAGGTTTCTAAAATCCAGACTCAAAAACGCAGATGTTGAACTCAAATCCCATATACAGGTCCTTCTCAAAATATTAGCATATTGTGATAAAGTTCATTATTTTCCATAATGTCATGATGAAAATTTAACATTCACACATTTTAGATTCATTGCACACTAACTGAAATATTTCAGGTCTTTTATTGTCTTAATACGGATGATTTTGGCATACAGCTCATGAAAACCCAAAATTCCTATCTCACAAAATTAGCATATTTCATCCGACCAATAAAAGAAAAGTGTTTTTAATACAAAAAACGTCAACCTTCAAATAATCATGTACAGTTATGCACTCAATACTTGGTCGGGAATCCTTTGGCAGAAATGACTGCTTCAATGCAGCGTGGCATGGAGGCAATCAGCCTGTGGCACTGCTGAGGTCTTATGGAGGCCCAGGATGCTTTGATAGCGGCCTTTAGCTCATCCAGAGTGTTGGGTCTTGAGTCTCTCAACGTTCTCTTCACAATATCCCACAGATTCTCTATGGGGTTCAGGTCAGGAGAGTTGGCAGGCCAATTGAGCACAGTGATACCATGGTCAGTAAACCATTTACCAGTGGTTTTGGCACTGTGAGCAGGTGCCAGGTCGTGCTGAAAAATGAAATCTTCATCTCCATAAAGCTTTTCAGCAGATGGAAGCATGAAGTGCTCCAAAATCTCCTGATAGCTAGCTGCATTGACCCTGCCCTTGATAAAACACAGTGGACCAACACCAGCAGCTGACACGGCACCCCAGACCATCACTGACTGTGGGTACTTGACACTGGACTTCTGGCATTTTGGCATTTCCTTCTCCCCAGTCTTCCTCCAGACTCTGGCACCTTGATTTCTGAATGACATGCAGAATTTGCTTTCATCCGAAAAAAGTACTTTGGACCACTGAGCAACAGTCCAGTGCTGCTTCTCTGTAGCCCAGGTCTGGGGAATGCGGCACCTGTAGCCCATTTCCTGCACACACCTGTGCACGGTGGCTCTGGATGTTTCTACTCCAGACTCAGTCCACTGCTTCAGCAGGTCCCCCAAGGTCTGGAATCGGCCCTTCTCCAAAATCTTCCTCAGGGTCCGGTCACCTCTTCTCGTTGTGCAGCGTTTTCTGCCACACTTTTTCCTTCCCACAGACTTCCCACTGAGGTGCCTTGATACAGCACTCTGGGAACAGCCTATTCGTACAGAAATGTATTTCTGTGTCTTACCCTCTTGCTTGAGGGTGTCAATAGTGGCCTTCTGGACAGCAGTCAGGTCGGCAGTCTTACCCATGATTGGGGTTTTGAGTGATGAACCAGGCTGGGAGTTTTAAAGGCCTCAGGAATCTTTTGCAGGTGTTTAGAGTTAACTCGTTGATTCAGATGATTAGGTTCATAGCTCGTTTAGAGACCCTTTTAATGATATGCTAATTTTGTGAGATAGGAATTTTGGGTTTTCATGAGCTGTATGCCAAAATCATCCGTATTAAGACAATAAAAGACCTGAAATATTTCAGTTAGTGTGCAATGAATCTAAAATATATGAATGTTAAATTTTCATCATGACATTATGGAAAATAATTAACTTTATCACAATATGCTAATATTTTGAGAAGGACCTGTATGTGTGTATTTGTGTGTGAGAGAGGCAGAAGAAAAGTTTAATATAGGTTCAGATTTTGCACAAAGAAATATTATCAGTCAGTCAGTCAGTTGTCCCCCTGCCTGTCACTTCCTTCCACAACATGAACTATACTCCTTTCTAAAACAACTTTCTTTTCGCATCTCTAATGTCCCTTTTCACTTTTACCTTCTTTACCGACTGATCGCAATATTTAAGACAAACGAAACTTCCTTCAGGAAAGCTTTAACTCTTTAACACCTTAATTGATGCACTCTGTGCTTTTTAATCTTTTCTTATGTTTTTTTTTTTTTTCCATCAACTGTTTTACTTGAGACTATTTAAACTATTTAACTTATTTACACTCAAACTTCCACGCTGTGAAAAACCAAACGTATCTTCCAAATTAAAGCACATTTAACACAATCATCCCCACTTTTTCCTTTCATTATTTTATAAATCAGAGTATGAAGAAGGAGATACCCCTGATGCCTCAAGGTTCCAGAACCATTTTTTTTTACCTGTTCAGCGGCACGTCTGCCCACTGGCTTTTCTCCTTTATGAGGTGTAGAAAATTGCTAAAAACCACCCGCAAAACCCTGTGTTCTGCTTTATCCCATTGTTACCAATAAGAACCTCCCTGCCATTCCTTTTGCAGGGTGACCGGGCCCTCAGCTGATGTCCTCCCTCTCGCAACTCTGGAACCTAATTAATTAGTTAGGAGATTATGGTTAATGTGTAATAAAAATAATATTATACATTATATCATACAGAGCAACTTCTCACCCAGATATATTTGAAGACAAATAGTTCGGATCCAATCGGCCAGAAGCCGCAGGCGGACATGAGGACTCCCCTCCGTAAAATGGAGGTGGACTGAGAACAACTCTCAGGCTGGCCAGGTCTCCTCTGGCACGTTAGATCCTGTTCGTGACGCTAAAATTGTTGTGGAATTTTCTTATCAAAGTGGAGAGAAGTTGACTCATAACAAGAGAAAATCCGGCTCTTCTTTTTTTTATATGGAGTCGACAGTGAAACTCAAGACTCATATTTGCGCAACACTTCTTTTTAGAGTAAGGATTTTTCTATGGGGCCCGGTAGCAAAACTCAAGACTCCTATTTCTTTTACTCTTTTTACCGCAGACGCCAGGCCCATATGCCTGCGTTTTACCTAGGTTTAACTTTTTACCTCGTGAGTTCAATCACACCTTCTGTTCGGGATCACGTTGGTCCAGTTCTATGATAAACTCATAGAAGGTATGAATGAAGACACAAGTGAGTCAAAGTTATCTTTGGCTGTCAGGGAGAGACAGTTCATTCTCTCAGAGGAGCTGCTCTGTGTCACAGCCTTTTATTAAAGAAAGAAAAAACACTCATGTTTCAGCATTGTGGGTCTGGCTACACACAGTTTCACAAATACAAGTGCTACTGAATACAACTGGTCCTGTCCAGGTACTGATACAGCACACATGTCTACATCTGGCATCCAAGAACACGGAGATTAGCTGGGGTGCGAACGGACTGCTTCCCAGAACTCCTCCACATACAAGTTCCTGCTCAGTCTGCATAGCAACTGTTAGGTATTAATTCGTCAAACTCAGAGGATAGAAGTATGACACACAGTCTCTGTTCTTCTTGCGCAAGAGGTAGCTCACACTCTGCAGTGCAAATCTACAGTGTGTTGGCAACCGTCTCTCTTTATTTATACATGCTGGTTCACACACAGTTCAACAAACTTTCAGGGTGTGTGTGTGTGTGTGTGTGTGTGTGTGTGTGTGTGTGTGTGTGTGTGTGTGTGTGTGTGTGTGTGTGTGTGTGGTCAGAAAGGTTAGGGTTCATGTGTCTTGATTTTAAACAGAGAGGGAGTGGGGACTTGGTACGATCAGCCCCCAGATGTTGCTGATAAAAGCATAACTCACTCGTCTCCCTTTCTGTGGCATGTTGGAGGAAAAAGCACTTAGAGCAGACATGAGTGATAAAAAATACAAAAGTTTTCAAACCCTAACAGCAACTCTAAGACAAGATGACAGTTTTGTTAATAGTTCATAAAAGTACTTCGAAAACAAAATGTGAAAATTATTCAAACCACTTCTATCAAAGTTCACCAAACTAAATAAATGAAAATGTCTTTTAATGGCAAATCATTTAGGATAAAGAACCTTTTTAAACTAAGCAATGATAATTCATGTACAAATCTTCCAACACCTGCTAACAGCTGAGACCGAGCAGCTCCAGCACAGTCATAAAACTCTCCGAGGCGAGAATGCTGGGAAACACAAGGACCATAAACAGTGAGACAATGGAGATGAACATGAGGCTCAGTTCGCAGCCTCAGTCTGCTTTAGATCCACTTTAACTCCCACTGAGTCAGCACTCAGTTGATCAAAACCACGTTAAATACGCTGAGCTTCAACTTTGCTGCGCAGCCGCGCTTCAGCGTTCAACAACGTTCAAACAACAATCAGACGGTTCAGCATAACTTCCATAAAACATTGCATGCAACATAGAACTAACATCATTAATTAATCACTAATTCATCCTAAAGTATCCTACTTTACCTGCACAGACTATTTCTACAGTACCAACAGAAAAGACCAAAATTACTTCGGTGTCGTCTTCTTTGGAGCTGCTAGTAGGAGGAGGAGGCCTGGAGCCACCAACTCAAGAACGTTCAACTTCTCCCCGGCTAAAGGGAAAATATGATGGACTGTCGACAGTCGACTGGAACTGAAACAAAGAGGAAAAATCGTCTTCTTGGAAAACCTCTGTGGGTTTTTCTTACTTGAGTAACGCACTTTGAACGGGAAAGTCAATCTCATGGTCGTCTTATCCCAGTAAGATTTCTAGCTCTGTCAAGCTTCTCCTGAGGTTGACCAGTGATGGAGAATGGAGTGAAAACCTCCCTGCGAGTTTGTATGGTTTAAAAAATGGCCTAAAAAATATCTTTAAATAAATATATATCTACTACATGATGAATGTTGATCATTTGACAGGTTTTAATTTAATTTCAGCCACATTTTGTTTCTGAAATCCAGCCTGAATCCACCAAACTGCTGGGATCAGAATAATCCAGATATTTTCGATCAAAGTAATCCCAGTATTACTAAATAGTTTTAAACAACACAGACAACTGGGTTTCTACTGGTGTGAGGGTTTGATCCAGATTAAAACCAGGGGCCTCATGTATAAATCTGTACAAAAACGTGAAAAAACGAACGTTGCTTGAAAATGCCACACAAACTTTTTCAATCGACAATAATGAATGAAATATAGAGAACTAAACCTCACCTAAATCCACTGAAACATGACTCCATTCAGTTTATTTAATTCATGGAGGATCAAACCTGATGTTTCTTCATGATAATGAGCTTTACGGTTGAAACCAGAGCGATAAAACGGAATCACATTCAGCCTCAATAATGTGACACACCTCAGAAAATAATAAAAACAACCTCAGTCAACCTCAGAAACTGTGAAACTTCCTCTGTTTCTGTCACCTGTAGATAGAAATGTTCATCAGTCTGAGCGCTGAGGAGCATAAAATGCATGAGAATCATCTGAGGGACACTTTCATTCTCACTGAAAATAAAACTGTCGGATCAGCAGATTAACTCCTAACAAGTCAGATTTGATGATTCCTAAGGTGGACCAGCTGGAGACAACAACACATGTCCATAAATAGCTGTGGAAAGATTCAGAATCTGAATCAGCTTTATTGCCAAGTTTGTACAATAAACAAGGAATATGGCTCCGGTACACGTTGCTCTCAATAATAAAGAGTATATTTTTAAATGACATACAGGCACAATTGATCTAAAAATGGAATATACTGTGAGATCAGTCCAAGTATGGATGGTGTTGTTCTGGAGCTCTGACTGTCTGGAGTTCATCAGAGAAACAACCTGGGAGAAGAAACTGTCTCTGTGGAGGCTGGTTTTAGCAGACAGCGCTCTGCAGCGCCACCTGAAGGTAAAATCTGTGTTGAGGATGGTGAGGGGGTATGGGGGGGTGGTGTTCTCCAAAGGTCCACCATCATCTCCACAGTCTTGAGTGGGTTAAGTTCCAGGTGGTTCTGACCACACCAGTGTACCAGCCCATCCACCTCCTGTCTGTTTGCAGACTCATCACTGTCCTGGATCAGTCCAATAACAGTGGTGTCATCTGTTTCACAGACGGGTCCGCTGAGGTCCAGTCATTAGTGTAGAGGGAGAAGAGGAGTGGGGAGAGAACACACCCCTGGGGGGCGCTGGTGCTGATGGTTCTTGTGTGGGAGAAGATGTTCCTCAGCCTCACCTGCTGCTGCCACAGAGTTGCTCCTAACTGTGGAACGATGGCAGCTTTGGCTCAGCTGGAGGACATCACCAAAGGAAGATGTTGGAGGTCCTCCTGACCTGCTGGTACATGATGATGCATGGCTCATCAGCTGGTTCAGATTGTCCTGGAGCTCTGCATGGAGCTGGCCTCAGAGGTACAGAGGGAAACCAGGAGGAACCGTGGGTCTCCGGTACCAGTTGCAGTTCTCATTACCCTGCGGTCCTTTCAACTGGAGATTTTTTAGAGGGATCTGACTGACAGGTCGGGTATTTAGCAGCCATCCCTGAACCGGGCCATGCCAGCCATACGGGTCGGCCTCATCCAGATGTTGCTCAGCTATAGAAAGTTGCCCTGAACTGTGGCTCTCCTTTGCTGGGAGGAGCTGATGTCTGAATGTAATCAGAGCTACAGACTGGACTGCTATAAGGGCCCCATCTGGATGTCAATATGCTTTGGTAGATAGAAAGTATCTTCATTCAATGTATGTATGTGGGAGCCAGGTTTTAGTTTATAAATGTTTAAGACAGTAAATATGTACAATGTGTGTGTGGTTTGTATAAACTGTATTTCATTTATTAAATGAGTAATAAATACTTTCATTGAATTAGTTAAACTGAAAACCATTTGACTTGCCTTAATTTTGATTTTAAAATATTTTTATATTCTGTAAAAGGAAGTCATATTTTGGAAGATGCATGAAGAGCAGTAAATAGGTCACTGTCACTTTAAGAGAAGTGCAGTATATGCGATCAGGCTCTGCTCCACTCTGCTCACTTTGTGAGCATTTCCATTACTGTTTTCTTTTTGTACCTAGTGCCTAGGTTTTTGGTCCCTGCTCCTGAGCAGGTCCAATCGGTTCTGAGTCAGGACTACAGGTGGTGAACAGACTGCTATCCATTGATTGGTCATGTGACCAGGAGAAATGAGAAGGTTTTAAAAGAGGTACTGCAGAGAGAAGTTAATAAAACTCCTTACAATAATATTAAGGACCACAATAGCCGGAGCGGGTCAAACCCAAATATAATTTTACTATTTAATCATAAACCAGCCTGAAGGCTGAAAGAAAAGAAAAATGACACATCAGCTTCCTGAATTACACGCAGGTAGGGGGCGCTGTATTTAATAACATCCTAAACCAGCTGATCACATATAAAATCAGCTGTTCAGATGCACAAACATTTCCCCCAAAACAAAAACAAAACCACCATGAAGCAGCAGGTTTGGTTCTGACATTTATTGAAGGTCCTTCAGAGAACCAGCGTCTGCAGAAGGAGGGAGCAGACAGAGAGCTGCTGCCTGTAATCAGACTGTCTTCATTTGGTCAAATGGAGGAAGACCTGCTGAATCCATGGAGCACAAAGATCCAACATCCAACCTGAAACGAACTTCACTGCGGTCAGTTTAAAAGTCCTGGTCCATGTTATCACCATGGCTCAGACAGAACTTTCTCATTATGCACCAAAATGTTAACTTCTTCAGGCAAACCTTGTAGTTTCACCATCCAGTCAGCAGTGTCTCTCCTCTCTGCTTCTCCTGCCCCCCTCCACTAACCCCTGAGCCTTATTTGATAAGTTCTGGCTGGGCTGTGGTCCAGATAATTATCCCGTTGGATCGTTTCATATATGAAAAAACACATATAAGACATTCTTGCATATAAATAATGCAAACATTATTAGTATTTACTTTATTTATAGTTTTTTGTTATTATTTCTAGTTTCACGCAGAACTTTAATCAGCCAATGTAACACCATAACATTATTAGCAGCACAGCAACTACACACAGCGAAGCCCCGCCTCCAG
Source organism: Girardinichthys multiradiatus (assembly GCF_021462225.1). NCBI lineage: Eukaryota > Metazoa > Chordata > Actinopteri > Cyprinodontiformes > Goodeidae > Girardinichthys > Girardinichthys multiradiatus. Next base: position 45,213,398 of record NC_061799.1, read on the forward strand.
CCGTCAGTGGGTCCATGGAAACTGGTACCGTACCGAGTGGAGCGAAACTTGAGCCAGTGGAAAGGGGACATTAGTTGATGAGGTGGTTGGGTGTAGCTGAAGTTTAAAAGGTACCGAGCAACATAGTTTCTCATTAATAATTTGAGATGACAAGGTGTTTGTGAGATCTCCTGTCAGAATACAAGCTGTGGAATCAGTTTTAGTTTTCTTTCATCAGAGTCCTGATGAATGTGGATTAGATGCAGACATTGTAGAACTAAACAGGTTCAAGCCCTCCGGGTATTTATGCTACCTTGTATATTTATTAATAGGCGGGGACTGGGCGGTCTAAGTGCAGCTGCGCCCAAAGGTGTGACCTGTGAACACGCCGTTTACAGAATTTCTCCCCACTGCCAACATGTGATCTAGTCCAATTTCAGAATCTGTTTCTGGTTTTGAAAAACCCATTTTCAAGATTTTATTCAATCATCTAGAATCTGATTGTATGACCTCTGAACAACTGGCCGCAGAGGTTCTGATCAAACAGTTACTCAGCACTGATGTTTACCAAATAATTTATCACTCTTACTTGAGTCATTTCTTGGATGAATCCTTTTTACTTCTACTTGAGTATATATTGATGAAGATAAATGCAAATACTCGCAATTCAGTTGGTTGTTGTACTCCATAATACTGCCCCCTGTAGGTGTTAGTCAGACATGGTCTTCAAAGCTCTCCTCAGGCCCTTCTGATGTGCAGGTTGACAGTCACATGATCCCTCTGGAGTTCTCACGTACAATCTCCATCACACCTCAGTTTATGGTCTGTTTCCTCTTGAAGTTCAACCTTGTTTAATAGTGGGCTTAGAACACGTCCCTGTTGAGCTTCAGCTTCGATCAACAAATAGTGATCTGGTCTCTCCGAGACGATCTGAAAACTATGACTTAGCTTGGTCACCAAACTAATCCGTTCATTAGTTTTCTTCTACTGGAGAGTCAGAGGAAATGCAATGGATCTCACAGCACTAGTGGGAAAAGTTAAGTGAGGTTTTTAGAACAATTGCACACTCTGGTTAATGCTGATGAATACGTAGAAAATGGAGAAGGACGATATCTTTCTCCCCTCAACAGTTTGAATACCACATCTGTTAGCATCGAAAGAAGAGAAACTAGATAAGAAAAGTCTTGTTTTTTACTGTGACTAAAAATCAGCCGCAGGGAAAATAGATCTAAAGACAGAACATATACGAGCCTTTGTTTCTGCCTTCTCTAGAACATTATGCAGGTGTTTGGATTCATGGTTCTGTTCTCATCACATTCTGCATTTTATCCCTTTGACCCTGCAGAACGTCCTGTCCAGCAGCTTCATAACCCAGAGATGCCCTGCAGCCTGGACCATCTGGAACCAGAACCTCCAGTGATTAAAGTGGAACAGGAAGAATCAGAACCTTCAGTGATTAAAGAGGAACAGGAAGAATCAGAACCTTCAGTGATTAAAGAGGAACAGGAAGAATCAGAACCTTCAGTGATTAAAGAGGAACAGGAAGAATCAGAACCTTCAGTGATTAAAGAGGAACAGGAAGAATCAGAACCTTCAGTGATTAAAGACGAACAGGAAGAATCAGAACCTTCAGTGATTAAAGAGGAACAGGAAGAATCAGAACCTTCAGTGATTAAAGTGGAACAGGAAGAAGAACTGAAGCAGGAGGCTGAAACTCTTACAGCGACTGTTGGTTCTGAGGACAGGGACCACGGCGAACCTGAAAAACCCAACAAAGACAAACCCCTTTCCAACAGTTCTCCTGTTGCTGAGAGTCCAGATCCAAATGGAAGTGAAAGCCAAGATCCAGAATCCGTGACAACAGCAGAGCTTAAGCCAAAGAAGATAAATCTCAGAAAAAGAATCCAAAAAAACAAGAAAATCCCACAAATTTCTGAGAATCCCACCGACAGATCCAAACAATCTGCCCAATGTAACATTTGTGGGAAGGTTCTGAAGTCTAAGTCGTACTTGAAGCTTCATCTGAGAAGACACACAGGCGAAAGGCCGTTTGCCTGCACTCGTTGTGATAAAAGATTTTATCAGATGAGTCATCTGAAGCATCATGAGAGAAGCCACACAGGTGAGAAGCTGTACTTCTGCAAGATATGTGGAAAGAGCTTCAGTTATTCCACTCCTTTCAAATTTCACATGAAGATCCACTCCGATGAGAAACCGCATCGCTGCGAGACATGCGCTAAAAGCTTCAGAAGCCGTGATAAGTTATCGATCCACGTGAGAACCCACACTGGAGAGAAACCATACGGCTGCGACACCTGTGGCAAAAGATTCAAGGAGTCATCAAAGTTGAAACGGCACCTGAAGACCCACACAGGTGAGAAGCCGTACAGGTGTGACACCTGTGGGAAACGTTTCACAGCCAACAGCAGTCTAAGGAGCCACATGAGGATCCACACGGGGGAGAGGCCATATTCGTGTGAAACATGCGGTGCTTGGTTCAGGCACAGCAGCAACCTGACCGTCCATATGAGAATTCACACAGGAGAGGAACCGTACTCCTGCAGCACCTGTGGGAGAAGGTTCAAAGGTGCGTCACATCTGAACATCCACATGAGAAGCCACCAACATGATGAGAGGTCCTGACCTCCTGTGACCTCTGCTGATTGTTTGACAGGAAACATGACCTGTTCCACTAACATGTAGTCAGGAAACATCTGAGGAAATATTTACAGTTCAGCCCAATAGTTTTCATACACCTGACAGGTTGAGATCGTTTTACCAACATGTTTCTTCTGACTGGAGGTGTTGCTAACATTTCTGAGTGACTCCGCCACAGTCGAGACTGAACCAGAATCTGAGATGGGAGCTAAAGATTAGGGTGATTACAAAGAGGCCTTCCAGCCTCAAAGACTTGGAGCTCATCACCAAAGAAGAATCATCAGAACATCAGAGGGAACATGGAGGAAGCTGCTTGGCTGCTAGAAGGGTTTGATTGATGCGATTCTAACGAAGATTTTTCCATTGATTATTGAAAGACGTATAAATACTTTTCTATGTGAATTTGTTCAATGCTTTAAAGTCTAAAGGAAATGCACAGAAACTTTTATTTACGTTTTACAGAGAGAGAGAAATAATCTTAAAATAATCTGACTGCTCATTCTCAATTTCACCACATAATTTACTTGAAGTAGCTACATTTTCTATTTGTTTCCTCATGTCTCATTAATTAATCAGCCATGACTGATTTCTAATAGGTTCTTTATTGAGAAGAATCAAGGAGCTCAGAGGAAAGTCTTCACACTTCTTTCCAGTCACTCCAAGTTTACACAAACAGACGCCTCTGCTGTCGCACTGAGGAGACTCAGAACCTGCAAACAGACAAGCAGCTCCTTAACCTTTGACCTCATAAAGGCCGCCAGCTGGGGTGAGCAAAGTGAACAAAACAGCTCCAATAAATTATTAACCCTGATACTTTGTCAGAGTAGAATTACTGAGTGTGTTACAGACTCAAACAGGTCAAAATGGGTGTTTTAATGTAAAAATGCCCATCAAGCAGACATGCAGGGTCTACAAACGCAGAAATTCATAAACTGGTTTAACTTTCAGACTAACTGCTGACAGGCAACACAATAAGCAAGTAATTATGGAAGGGATACTACTTCACATACTACTGCCATCCTCGTTCATAGCCTTGTCACTTCCCGTCTTGATTACTGCAATTCCTTCCTGTTCGGTCTTCCACAAAAATCTCTTCATAAGCTTCAACTAGTTCAAAACTCAGCTGCCCGTATCATCTCTAGAACCCCTTCCTTCCATCACATCTCTCCTCTTCTGTCAGAGCTCCACTGGCTCCCCATCAAGTTCCGTATAGACTTTAAAATCATTCTTCTCACTTTCAAGGTTGTCCATAATCTCGCTCCACCTTATCTCTTCCATCTTCTCAACGTTGCTACTCCCTCTCGCACTCTCAGATCGTCCTCCTCTATTCACCCGATTGTTCCCTCTGCCCGTCTCACCACCATGGGGGGTAGAGCTTTCAGTCGCTCTGCTCCTCGGCTCTGGAACTCTCTACTGCCTGATTTAAGGTACATAAATTCACTTTCTCAATTCAAATCTTCACTAAAGACTCACTTGTTTAGGACTGCTTTCTGCACTTGATTATTTCGCACTGATACATTTTAACTGCTTATTTCATAGTGGGTCACGGGGAGCTGGTGCCTATCTCCAGCAGTCTATGGGCGAGAGGCAGGGTACTCCCCCTCCTTGAACCGTCACCTTAACGTGGTGGAGGGGTTTGAGTGCTCAAATGATCCTAGAGGCTATGTTGTCTGGGGCCTAAATGCCCCTGGTAGGGTCTCCCATGGCAAACAGGTTCTAGGTGATGGGTCAGACAAAGAATGGTTCAAGAACCCAAGAAGGGTTGGGGAGAGGTCTCTGACTATCATTTCAGCCTACGGGCCGAGTGGTAGTGCAGAGTACCCTGCCTTCTTGGCGTCCCTGTCGGGGGTGCTGGATAGTGCCCCTCCCGGGGACTCCATTATTCTGCTGGGGGACTTCAACGCCCACGTGGGGAACGACAGTGACACCTGGAGAGGCGTGATCGGGAGGAATGGACTCCCCGATCTGAATCCGAGTGGTGTTTTGTTATTGGACTTCTGTGCTAGTCACGGATTGTCCATAACGAACACCATGTTCAAACATAAGGGTGTCCATCAGTGCACTTGGCACCAGGACACCCTAGGCAGGAGGTCGATGATCGACTTTGTTGTCGTATCATCAGACCTTCGGCTGCATGTTTTGGACACTCGGGTGAAGAGAGGGGCTGAGCTGTCCACTGATCATCACCTGGTGGTGAGTTGGATCCGCTGGAGGAGGAGAAAGCCGGACAGACTCGGCAGGCCCAAGCGCATAGTGAGGGTCTGCTGGGAACGCCTGGCGGAGCCCTCGGCCAGGGATGTATTCAACTCCCACCTCCGGGAGAGCTTCGACCAGATCCCGGGGGATGTTGGAGACATAGAGTCCGAGTGGACCATGTTCTCTGCATCTATTGTCGATGCTGCTGCCCATAGCTGCGGCCGTAAGGTCTGCGGTGCCTGTCGTGGCGGCAATCCCAGAACCCGGTGGTGGACACCGGCAGTAAGGGATGCTGTTAAGTTGAAGAAGGAGTCCTATCGGCTGTGGTTGGCTTGTGGGACTCCTGAGGCGGCTGACGGGTACCGTGAGGCCAAGCGTGCTGCGGCCCGGGCTGTGGCAGAGGCAAAAACTCGGGCCTGGGAAGAGTTCGGTGAGGCCATGGAGAAGGACTACCGGTTGGCCTCGAAGCGATTCTGGCAAACCGTCCGGCGCCTCAGGAGGGGGAAGCAGTGCTTTGCCAACACTGTTTATAGTGGGGGCGGGAGACTGCTGACCTCGACTGAGGACATTATCGGGCGGTGGAAGGAGTACTTCGAGGATCTCCTCAATCCTGCCATCACGCATTCCGTGGTGGAAACAGAGGCTGGGGACTCGGGGTTGGATTCTTTCATCACCCAGGCTGAAGTCACCGAGGTGGTTAAAAAGCTCCGCGGTGGCAAGGCTTCGGGGGTGGATGAGATCCGCCCTGAGTACCTCAAGTGTCTGGATGTTGTAGGGCTGTCATGGTTGACACGCCTCTTCAACATTGCGTGGCGGTCGGGGACAGTGCCTCTGGACTGGCGGACTGGGGTGGTGGTCCCCCTTTATAAGAAGGGGGACCGGAGGGTGTGTTCCAACTACAGGGGGATCACACTCCTCAGCCTCCCTGGTAAGGCCTACGCCAGGGTATTGGAGAGGAGAGTCCGACCGATAGTCGAACCTCGGCTTCAGGAGGAACAGTGTGGTTTTCGTCCCGGCCGTGGAACACTGGACCAGCTCTATACCCTCTACAGGGTGCTCGAGGGTTCATGGGAGTTTGCCCAACCGGTTCACATGTGTTTTGTGGACCTGGAGAAGGCATTCGACTGTGTTCCTCGTGATGCCCTGTGGGGTTGCTCCAGGAGTATGGAATCGGGGGCCCTTTATTAGGGGCCATCCGGTCCCTGTACGAGCGGAGCAGGAGTTTGGTCCGCATTGCCGGCACTAAGTCGGACCTGTTCCCAGTGCATGTTGGACTCCGGCAGGGCTGCCCTTTGTCGCCGGTCCTGTTCATAACTTTTATGGACAGGATTTCTAGACGCAGCCAAGGGCCGGAGGGGGTCTGGTTTGGGGACCAGTGGATTTCGTCTCTTCTTTTTGCGGATGACGTGGTCCTGCTGGCCCCCTCTAGCCAAGACCTACAGCATGCGCTGTGGCGGTTCGCAGCCGAGTGTGAAGCGGCTGGGATGAGGATCAGCTCCTCCAAGTCCGAGGCCATGGTACTCGACCGGAAAAGGGTGGCTTGTCCTCTTCAGGTTGGAGGGGAGTTCCAGCCTCAAGTGGAGGAGTTTAAGTATCTCGGGGTTTTGTTCACGAGTGAGGGAAGAATGGAGTGGGAGATCGACAGACGGATCGGTGCAGCTGCCACAGTAATGGGGGCGCTGTGCCGGTCCATTGTGGTGAAGAGAGAGCTGAGCCGAAAAGCAAAGCTCTCAATTTACTGGTCGGTCTACGTTCCTACCCTCACCTATGGCCATGAACTTTGGGTCATGACCGAAAGAACGAGATCACGGATACAAGCGGCTGAAATGAGCTTCCTCCGTAGGGTGGCCGGGCACTCCCTTAGAGATAGGGTGAGGAGCTCGGAGTAGAGCTGCTGCTCCTCCACATCGAGAGGAGCCAGTTGAGGTGGCTCGGGCATCTATACCGGATGCCTCCTGGACGCCTTCCTCGGGAGGTGTTCCAGGCACGTCCCATCGGGAGGAGGCCCAGGGGATGGCCCAGGACACGCTGGAGGGACTATGTCTCTCGGCTGGCCTGGGAACGCCTTGGGCTCCCCCTGGAGGAACTGGAGGAGGTGTCTGGAGAGAGGGACGTCTGGGCGTCTCTGCTGAGTCTGCTGCCCCCGCGACCCGGTCCTGGATAAGCGGAAGACGACGAACGAACGAACATTTTAACTGCTTGATCGCTGTGTTTATATTTCTATTTTATTTTTTATTTGTTCTTGTTTTTAATATTGATTTGTATTCATTGTAAGGTGACCTTGAGTGCCAGAAAGGCACCTATTAAATAAAATGTATTATTATTATTATTATTATTATGGAGCCAGAAAAGATAGAGAATATCCAGGAAATATCCAGGTCCTCAAACTGCCCAAACAAAATGAGGCAATAGAAACTATAACATAATTTTACGTTCTCAGGAATCACTGTTATGTCTGATTTAAAGGGTTCCAATATGCTGGATCTCACAGTTGGATATTATAAGATCAAATAGTTCCTATCTGAAGATATTTTACTAACACAGGTTAGAACTGCAGTGTAATTTAATTATTTACTTCTTGAACATGTAATCAAAAGGAAGAAACGACCGTCAAAATAAAATCTATTATTACCACAACACAAACAAGGAATATTTATTTATAGTTAGATGTAATCTGATCTGAGCGACATATTTGTATTCAGACTAATCGGGATCCTCCAACTATATTTGGGAAGAGTAGTAAAAAGTTGTGGGTTCAGTTCCAGCTTCCTCCTCCTACATGTCGATGTGCCCCTGGGCAAGGCACTTAACCTGAAGTTGTTCTGCGTACCGGTGTATTAATGTGTGCGACTGGGTGTGAAGCGCGTTGAGGGAAACCAGATGTTATAGAACCGTTTGGGTTTTCTGGGTCACAGATGAAACAGCAGACGCTGTAAAGGATGATGTGGAAACGAGCATCTAATCACTAAACTGTAACTGTTTATGTAAAACTCTTGTTTGTGTGCAGCTGTGATTAATTAGTAAATAAAACCACATGTAAACAATGACATACAGATATGTTTTTATAATTATTATTATCTGATGTTGTTAAGTTGTTTGGACTTTGCTTTGCAAGTTAATATTATTACTACTACTATGAATATTGTTATAAACTTGTATTAAATGTAATTCTTGTTTCATTTCATAATGGTTGAGGTGTCATATAAGCTCTGCTAATTGATTTTCTTGTTCTGAGTTTTTTAAGTTGCCAAATAAATAAATAAAATAAGTCTGATCAAGCACCTGCTCTGAGAAATTCATCTTTAAACAGAAACTACAACTCCCACAATCCCCCAGAGAAATTAACACAGATGTTCTGCTCTTTGGGTCAGTTGTTTCACGTATTTTATTTTTCTTTTGAATAAATCTGTAACTTTAGAAGCTCTAGGCGTGATTTCTGCTGTCTGGGACTCATGCAGACACTCCTCCTCCACGGCCGGTCGTTGTAGAAAGGTTTGCACACGCTGCAGTCGAAGCCCTCACTGTAGTCCCCTGCTGTTCTTCACACACTCGCTGGCGTGACCGTTACACTTACACCTGACGGCAGACACACACACCTGTTCACACCACCGGTGATTCTATTTAAAGTCTGAAGGCAGAAGCACACAGGAACATTAGTTGTTAAGACTTTCTGTTCAGACTGCTGCAGAACCTCCCTTACATCCTGAAATATGAAGGACAGAGTGAGTGAAAATAACAGGCAGCTCTCTGCTGGTGGTTGGTCACCATGAGCCTCCAATCAGCTCCAGATGAAACCAGTTGTTTCCTCTGGTCCTGTAGACATTAAATGAACCTGGTTTTAGATGTAGATCCTCTCCTTTTAGCTGGACTCTTATCTAGAAACATTGATAAACTAGATAGATGCTTTAAATCCCACAGATTAAAACAAGCCACTAAACTGTGGAGATTTCAGAAGATTAGGGCTGTATCCAGTTTTATCCTTTTTCCCTTTCATCACATGTTGCATTTACAAGCTGAAAGCTGGGAGGAGACCCCAGGACCAGCCCAGAGACTGCATTTCCTTTCTAGCCTGGGAAACATCTGGGATCCCTAGGGCGAGCTGGAGATTGCTGCTGGGGAGACGGATGTCCGGTGTCCCTCTCGTAGATTCTATATTGAAAATATTCTGGTCCTTTAAGGGCCATTTTATTGTCTAGCTTAATGTTTAGCATTGCATCCACATGTCCACATAAGTTACTGGTTACACCAGAAATAAAACATGTCGGGTCTAATGTTGTGAAAACAAATCAACCAGGACAACTGACCCTCTTTAGTGGAAAAAACTTTTGATCATTCATTTCTGTAATGAAGAACCCAAGTCATACTTAAATAAATGAAAATAAATAAAGTCAGAAGTAAAAACTCCCACAGCGAAATCGGTAATGGCTTATTAGTAGGACCTGAGGATCTGGGAATTGCTGGAAACCTCATATCCAAACGTTTTGCGTCTGTTGAGGTCTGCGGCCGTCACCCAGTCCTGCGTTAATGGAAGAAATCATGGTCGCTGTGGGCGGAGCTTAAGACCAGTCTGGCATCAGTGCAAACAGTCACTGTGGGAGAATCTGTCCTCAGTAAACTAGGAATTGTGCCGTCAACAAATGGTTCCTCTATGGAAGAGTGACAAGAAGAAAGCCATAAGAAGTCCTGTTTCCTGTCTGCCATGTAGGGGACCCAGCAAACATGTGGTAAAACATGGCAGTGGTAGTATCATGCTGTGGGGATGCTTGTATTTGGTAGGATCACGAAAGCTGGTTATAGTTCTGTGGTGAGACTTGAAAACTGTGGTTTGCAGAAGTTCTCCATCCAATGTGACTGAGTTTGAGTTTGAGAAATCCAAAGACCTGCTGGTGGACCGGCAGCTAAAGGAGGTTCTACAAAGCACCGATCCGAGGGTTCTGAATATAACACTTAGCTGATTCTTATGTCTTGGTTTTATGAGTCTGGCTGCCCACTGAGAAAGCTGGGTTTGTTTTTTTCTGGTATTATCTGTGTTTAACTGAACCTGCATGGCTGTTTGATTCTCAAACTGCACACATCCCTGAACCGAGACGGATCTCTGCCCGTGCAAAACATTCCTCTGCTTTCTGATTCAGGATCCCAGTGGAAATATAATACAACACCTTTTGAGTTTTCAGACCCTAGAAGATCTGAACAGCTTGGCGGTACCTGAAGCTAACTGGAAACTGAGCCAGCAGCTGTTTGGGTTCAGCAGGAGGCCCAGAGTTTGGGTTTGCAGAATGAGAGATGTCAGATCACCCTCATGATCTGCTTCAGGTTCCAAAGAGCAGGAACAAGATGATGGAAATAGATTAAACTCAGGTGGAACGCTGGTTCTGGTTTGTTACTTATGAGAACAGCTTCCTCTTAAATGCACCTTATAAATATAAACAAAAAAACCAGTTTGAAGAGTTTGAAGCACATATTTGATACCACCATCCACTCAACAGTTGGTCTGATAAAAGTTTCTGATTGTTTGAAGCCTTTCATGTTTATCTTCATATCTCAAACATCTCAGTTTTTTATTTTCACAGAAGTGGAATGTAAAACAAGCTTCAGGGAATAACGGCAAACACCCATAAATCAACACGTTTAAAAAAAAATTTGGCAGTATTTCACCTTCCAACTGCCAAAACTGATTTGTTTAATTGGACTTGGCAGGAGCTTCAGGACCGCAGTTCACATGTCCCGCTCACACTCATCACAGCAGCTCAAAGATATTTACTGACACGCAAATATAAAGCTTGTCATTTTTAAACACTAAACCAGATTTAGCAGAGCCTAATGATGAAGGAATCAGATAACATGATGACACCTAGCAGGAGTCACAGCAGCAACCTGACAACCAGAACCGACCCAGAAACATTGATCCTGTTCACACACGTTAAGCCTGAAGGAGGGCAAAGCTTCATTCTGTTCTCAGTCTGATCCAGTTTACACAAAACAGTTTTAGATCGGCACCGGCTGCCAGAAGTCTACACACCCCTGTTAAACTGCCAGGCCTTAGTAAAAATGAATGGAGAGCATGTTAAATAACGCCACACAGTAATATTATGCAGTGATATTAACATGAAGTAATATTAGTGTTTGAGAGTGACCCAGCTGGAGTCCTGACTTCCATCTGGAGAATCTGTGGAGGGAGCTAAAGATTAGGGTGATGGCAAAGAGTCTATCACCACAGATAAATCAGAGGAACCAAAGGAAACATGCAGAAGAAGAAGGAGACTTAACAAGGGTTTGACTGCTAAAATGCCCATTTCTGAGATTATTGAGAAGAGGGACAAATAATTTTCCTAAAATGTCATTCTTAATAAAATGCCAAATAAAAACTTTTCCAAACAGATCCTTTTCATCCCACAGTGGCAGTGTGCAGTTTGTTTGTATTTGTGCTGTGTTTCTCTCCACCTGCAGGGTTCAACCGGCAGGTGTCGCTGCAGCAGGCGTTGAGCCCAATCACCGGGGCTTCTTAAAGAGCGGGCACCTGGAGGGAGGTGTGTGAATCTCCGTTCTACTCCTCCAGCCAAACTCAGCCTCTGTGGGGCAGAGTTACATCCTCCAACAAGCCAGCTGTTTATTTGGAAAATGTACAAAACAAAGTAGAATACGGACCGGAGCTGCTGGAGGGATCTGGAATGGCAGTGAGGAGGAGAGGAGAGACGTTACTGTTCATAGGAAGTTATGGAGAGTAGTGCAGGATAAGGTTTAGGTAGCTTACTGTTGGTGGTGATGATGGTTCACTCTCCGTAACTCGCAGTCAGTAAAGGCAACATTATGACAAGCCTTCTTTCAGAGAGGCCTGCCTCATTTCCTGTCAGAAGCAAAGTTCTTGGCTGAACAAAAATATTTAAAATCTAAGAAAGCCAAAGGAACCAAGGAGTTTGCCTTACTTGTTTTGATGAAGGTTTATCCAAAGTTTCAGGTTAGTTGGATCCAAACATGAATAAATGAAACATATAGTATAAAACATGGAGTCCCATCATGTCACTGACTAGCGTGTCTGTCGTTAGGATACTGGGTGTTTTTGCCTGTGTTGGGACCCCGGCTATGGATGAACATAAAGTGAACATGGATTACAATATTAAAGGCTAGTATGAACGTTTCTGGAACTTTCAAAATAAATCACATTAACCTACTTCCAGCTCAGCCCAGTAAGAGGAGAAATCAGAGCTGGAATCTCTGACCCAAGGGTACGTTCCCCCTCTGCTCGGTCTCATTCTGGCTGCAGACAGTAGCTGAAGGAGGGACCAGACCATTCATCAGCTGAAGGCCTTGAAACTCACAGGCGAGTAAGGCTTCTCCTTCAAAGAATCATTGGATCCAAAAGTGACTACAATCCACCGATCGTATGCATCAAAGTTAAGTAATGATTTGGTGTTCGAGTATCTGGCATTCATTCACAAAAAAAAGGTGTAATAAGACAAGAGTGGCTGGACTTTTCTTCCGAGGCCTCCAGCAGTAGCCCTAATTGATGCGGATTTCCCCCCACGGCCTGGAAAAGAAGGCCGGGACCGCAGCATAACACGCCTTCCTGTGTGCATGTCCAGATAGCGAGAGCTACGCCGCCACACCTCGGCCACTGAAGGAGTCGAACGTGCCTTTGTTGTATGGTTCAGTCCACACGTGGATGATTGGACAGCTTCGCTTGCCTCATCTCTTCGCCCGAAAACCTTTTCCTCACCAAGGTTCATGTAAGAGGTGGTGTTTGGGCAGAGAAGATTAGTTTAGAGTGAAATAATCTAAATAACATTCGTTTAATGACGTTGATTTTTGTTTGAGTGGAGAAAACTTAGCTATGTGCTAGAAGACTAGCTGCTCACCTAATGATGTGTTCTGTGTTGTGTTTTTAAAGTTAAGATAAAGTTTATTTAAAGGTTGGTTTTTAAACACAGATCGGCCGTCAACACTTTTGCATTTTGATCCTTTTATTCATGGTTTTTTAAAGGTACATGTTTGATTTTAAAGGGATGATAATAGGCTATAAACCTCTGTTCTTAGCTTCAACCGCTAATGGCTAAGGTAACACGTGACTTAGGAGTCTTTTAAGACTCATTTATCCAGAAAGATTTGGTTCTTATTCAAAATAATATTACCTGAAATATTATTTTAATATTTTCTTAATATTTCCTTAAATATTATTGTACTAAATAAAGGCAGCTAATTAAAGACTATTGAGAATTAATCATCCAGAAGGTTGGTTTTATTCAGTTTATCATTCTTTAAAATATTATTTTATTAAATTAACGTTTTATCTGATCTTGCATTGTGAATGGTTGTTGAAGGTAAGTTTGTTCCAAGACTAACTTTACTTCATTTCCAGATTCTTCAAGATAATCCTTGGTTCTCAAACATAAATAATATTGATTGGTAATGTTCCATCACTGTATTGGTCATGGTTTTTAATCATCTTAGATTCATTTGTTCATATTTTATATAGTTGGTCTTCTTTATTCTTTCATTCTGTTGGTAGTTTATTTGGGTTGCTCTAGTTTAGTAAATAGTTTGTTGATTGAAATATGTTTGACTTTGAGTTGACTTATTTTTGTTAATAAATGCTTTTAAGAAATTGTGTGAATTTATTCCGTGTGTGTGCAGAGTTTTGCTGTTCAGTAATGCAGGAGCTGGGCTCACACCTTTCACTATAGTCCTAATACCACCGCCTCAATGGTCTGGTGTTCATCGGACAACACTTAACAGACTGAATTATTATTGAATAAAATATTTAAATAATAAATATCAAATAATATATTCTAATAATAATCACAAAACCTCATTTCCTTTTTGGGTTCATCAGGATTTACGGATAAGTAAAGCTGAGTATCATCAGAGTAACAGTGAAAATTTATCCTATGCTGCCTGATAATGTGACCTATTGGAAGCATATATATAGTAAAGAGAATTGGCCCAAGGACTGAACCCTGTGGTACTCCACAATTAACCCTGGAGTTTAAAGATGATTTATCATTTACATGAACAAACTGGAATCTGTCAGACAGATAAGATTTAAACCAGCCTAGCGCTGTTCCCCTGATCCCTACAGCATATTCCAGCCTTTCTAAGAGAATATTATGGTCGACTGGATCAAATGCAGCACTGTGATCTAACAGAACCAGAACAGACACAAGTCCATTATCTGAGGCCATAAGAATATCATTAGTGACTTTCAGCAGAGTTGTTTCAGTGCTATGATGAGCTCTGAAACCTGACTGAAACTCTTCAAACAGGTCATTGCTGTATAAATGTTCACACATTTGATTAGCAACTATTTTCTCAAGAATTTTAGATAAGAATGGAAGATTGGATATAGGTCTGTAATTTATTAAATCATCTTGATCAAGTGAAGGTTTCTTAAGTAAAGGTTTAATTACAGCTACCTTAAAAGCCTGTGGTTCTGATCCATTTACTAAAGATAGATTAATCATATCTAAAATGGGGCTGGTAATCAGAGGGAACACTTCCTTAAATAATTTGGTTGGGATTGGGTCTAACATACAAGTTGAAGGTTTAGATGAAGCTAATAGACAAAATAAATCAACCTGATTGTCACAAATCAAGACATTAACTAACAAAGTCTTTGAAGAGAAAGAACTTATGTTCAAGAAGCCACATTTATTTTTCTCTTCAGTCTAAGTTGTTTTTATTTTTATGAAATTTTCATGGTTTCCTCCTTTTACATTAGTTTTTATTAGTCTTCATAGGGTAATGGTACAGAAGCCACAGAGAGGAGTATTAAACTACGAGCCAGCTTCCTGGTCTGGACCCTGTGTTGTCAGAGGGTCCAGACCAGGACCCTCGATTGTCTCTCCACAGCTGAGTCTGCTGCCATCTAGTGGCCAACATGAATGAATGGCCCACCTCATTCCTAGAGAAATATTAGGGTCACTTTGGAGGAAAATTATTTTCCTTTCCATTACAGAATATAAAGATGAAATATCAGAAAATTCAACATTCAACATTTTTTTTGTGATTTTGTCTTTAATCTAAAAACTTTTCAGCAACAAAAAAGTGACCCTAATTTTCATCATACATTTAGAGGTTGTTTTCGAAACGGTAAAAACAGACCTTTTTTATTAAAAATGTAAAAATTTATTTGGCCGACACACATCATTAAAAACAATTAATGCCATTCAGGCTCTGAAACTGCAGCATCGACACAGAACAACTTAAAGCTGAGAACAAAGAGCATCAGTTCAAAGGGCGAGAACATAAAAATCCACATCAGTCGGAGGATCTTCCTCACATCCGTACCTTATCATCATCACCATCA